>NC_142402.1:18754079-18907923 GCF_059441095.1 Idiotropiscis lumnitzeri
TTTGTTCTTGGTGGGGGAAAAAAAGGGAGCTGTCTTTCTGAGGGAGGCGTTTAATCGTGTTCAGTGGATGAGGGACATTATGGCTGTCGATTTACGCGACGACCGCTGTTTGAGGAAATGAGCGGCATTTTCCTTTGACAGTGACTGAAGTTCCACACATTAATTTTTTTATTTTGTTATTTTTTTTCGCTCTAAAAAGACGATGCAAACAAAAATGTCCGCAGCTGGACATGTGACTCATCTCCTCAATGGACTGTAAATAGGATTTCCGTTTTTTCTCACAGAAAGCTTTATTTTTTATGAGCGCGTCATGAACAGGAGACTGCAGTTTTCATTTTTTTTTTGTTTTTTTGTAAATATGCTGCTGGATCCACATGTACTGTAAATGTGCAAGCATGACAAATTACACTTAAAGCAGTATGGATGTTGTTTTATTTTTCTAGTTTTTCTGCTTGCAGAAAAATAAAAGGCACTGAATGTACTTTGAACTCAGTTATTTGATTTGACTTTGTCTACTTGTGCATTTTTATTTTATTTTTGGTATATTATTTGGGCGGCATGATGGTCGACTTCTTAGCACATCCGCCTCACAGTTCAGAGGTTGTGGGTTCGATTCTGTGCTACGGCTCTCCTGTTTAGAGTATGCTTCTTCTCCCCGTGCCTGCGTGGGTTTTCTCCGGGTACTCTGGCGTGTTACTAGAGCGAGACATCTAAATTGGATTTCGGGTGATAATTTGACACTGAAACCGTGTCAACGTACTACTTTTGAATTTGAAGACACGTTGTACCCCGGCACGCCACGTAGTGGCGCTGTTGCTCACTTGTAACTGCGCTTTGGTGGTGCAGTCCAATTTAATTATCACAGAAGAGGCAATGACCTGTCTGCGTGTCTGCTTGGATATTTCCATGTCAATGTGAGATGTGTGATTTCACTACGGCGCTTGTTTGATCTCTGCTTGGGAAAATATCCATTTCAGCAGGAAGTTTTTGGCGTGTAAATGAGTGGATGTGATGGACTTCCAAATGAGGAATGGAACTGGACTCGAGTGATTCCACACAATCTACTTTGATCTCCCAATCCTCCCTCGTGGTCTCCCCAGTCTGCGCTGGGATGGCCTCCTTCAACTACACCTTGTAGCCCCCGAGCAGGAGAGGCAGGAGGGCTTCCTCCTCCTCCTCCTCCTCCTCCTCGTCCACCCGTCTCAGGCATCCGCACTCAGGCCGGACTCTCGTTTGAAAATCCACAGGCTAATTTAAAATTCGTCTCCAGAGCATGTCATGCATTTTCTATGCACGGCGAGAAGAGGGATAGCCCAAATGAACTCGCCTTCCGCTGCGAGCATTCTGACACTTTCTTTCCCCCGCGCTCATTTTCTCTGCGCTCTTTCAACATTAGTTTTACGGCATCATGCTTTTCACAAATTCCACTGAGCGGTGCCGCTGCTGCCTTTGAAGGCATGTGTGATCAGAGCAGGGGCGAGGGGGTGGGGGGGGGCGGGGGTGAGGCAGGGGCGCGACTGGAGGGGGGGGGGGGGTTGCCAAAACCTGGCCGCAGGGCATTTGGAGTTTTTTCTTTTTTTTTTTTTTTGCACACACTTGTCTTTAGCGGCGGATGGGAGTCAGTCTGGCAAGTGCAGAGCTTGGGGACAGCTTTGATGTGTGCTGGTTTGGGCGAGGCTCACTTATAAGGAGAACAGACATGGATAGACAAGATATATTCCAGCCAAACATCGCATTTTACACATTGTTTTCACGGTTGACTGTGACGTGCTTTCGTCAAAATAGCTCAAGGACCAAGAATTGTGCATATCTTAAAGTGCCCTATTTGACTTGCGAAAATGGAAGAAGCAGTTGAGAAGGTCCCCAACTAATACTGTTAACCACCGTCGTAAAAACCAAATTTCAGAAATGAAATTTGGTGTAATTAAATCGAGAATGATCTATTTTCCGATATTACTGCATCCTTCATTGCGCTACGCTAGTCATTACTTAAGGATTTTTTTATGACATATCGCTTCAGAATGTTATGTAGAATTATAGTTTATTCCGAAAATTTGCAAAAAATAGTAAAAAATCCCGGCCAGATGATAATGGCTCATTTTTAATGAGGATTTTTTTGTGACTATTGGTCATCATTTTCAAACAAGTGACAACAGAACATGACAAAGCAAGCCAGGAAACAATATTACAATGCTTGCCTCTTACTCTCAATGACATAGTCAGGCTGAGGAAAAAAAGAAAAAGCAGGCCACAACCATAAAAAAAAAAAAAATGGCCGTCATTAAGATGAGCTGAATGTAGTCCAAAAAACCCGCATTCAATCGCTTGAGTTTTTCAAAGGGGTGACATCAGTTTTACGTCCAGACTTATTATATAAGTGGCAATGTTCCGCGCAATCAAGTTTCCCTTTATTAAGATGTCACATTTTCATTGGCTGGAATTAATGTGGCTTGGATGACCATTTTGGTGGTTAAATACACACCGATTAATTTTGCTTTATTTTATGTGCCAGTTTCACTGGAAACTTTGCGGTCAAGTTAAGCGCGGGGAAACGAGAATGTAAATTAGTTTCCCTGATACCAAACGGATTCGCTCAAAGACGCACATTCCGAATTCGGCTGATGAAAATGACTTGCTAATACAATTATACATCCAAATTCAAAATTGCACCAAAAAAAAAAAAAGACTCAGCAAGCAGATTTGGCGGCTACTCAACAAATGTGTTTTTATTAGGAACAATGGGATCCCCTAGCTTATTGTGGATTATAGCAGTAAACAACAGAAAACACGTTTCACTTTCTTTCTTTATGTTTTTTCTCTTTTTTTTCCCCCCGATTTAAGTGCTACAGGTTTGCGATTATAGGTGTAAAACAGTACAGCAACCGTAGTGCCTACATTCGTATATGCACAAGGAATACATTGCAACAATTAAATATACAGTTGTATTGCTGTTCTAGCTGTGGCTGCTTTTTGCATTGTGGCCCGCGACGCCCTACACACAAACACTCGCACGCACACACACGCACACACACAGCAAGGGGGTGATGCCATGGACATAAATGAACCTTTTACAGCATCAAGTGGATTATAGTACAGTTAACATAGACAAGGTGAAGCCACATTTGTTTTTCCCTTTACGGGTGACGATTGGAATAAAACGTGAATGCAAGTTGACTTTGGTTTGCAACTATCTAAGACGAGAACTGTGGCAGTTTATAAGCTGTGTTAACGTCGACGTGAAATTAAACGTGTAGCAGCCTCAAGCCAAAATGGACGCTTTCAATTCACTTTAAAAACGTTGTGTTGTTACAATAGCAGCCAGAAAATAATGGGGTTACAGTGTTATTCCATAGAACGAAAAAAAATAAACAAAGCAAACAAAAAAAATGGTTAAAAATAACTGACGTTACGGTTAAAAATCCGGTACCTCGCAATAAATAGACAATGTTGTTTTTGTCCTCTTCTATGCAATTCTGATGGATAAATATTGAGACATCAGGGTCTTTCACTCATGCAAAGACTTTTTTTTTTTTTCTTTTCAAAAATAAAACTGTACACACTCACACAAACACAAAAAAAATTAAATCATGGATCACTTCCAGTTTTTCTGTTGGACTGAAACACAAGACAAACATCAATAAAACAGGAGCTGTTCGATGACTGGAGGGACTTCTTCTCAGGTTCCAGCACACAGGAACTCCTTTTTTCTTTTTTTTTTAATTTTTTTGGGGGAGGAGTGAGCTGCAGTGATTCTCTCGCTCCCCCACACCCCCAAATCCTAGTGGGTGAGGTCACGGCTGGAACACACCACTTACTGCAGCAGAGTATAAAAATCTCCATGATGTGGATGAATCTGAGCATTTCCCCCCCTCCTACTAAAGTCGGCAACGGCCTGATTATCGTATGTCCAATCGTAAATGTTAAACCTGTTCAATATTTACAATTGCAAATCCTTTCGGATGTGATCAACACACGGATCACGCACAAAAAAAAAAAATCTTTAGTTACCGCAGCAGCTAGAGTGTGCGTGTGTGTGTATGTGTTTGTGTATATAACTGCTACAGAGGCGGAAAGCAACAACTTGGGGTAATAAAAAAAAAAAAAAGACATAACATGAAATGGGCGCCGACTTCTCCGGAGGATTCTTTTACACCAGGAATGCTTCTTTGCTAATCACCTTCCATGAGACATTAAATTGCCCCATCTGCTCCGCTCCGTTTGTGCTCTCTTCGACATACTTGTTCGTCCTTTTCGTCGCCGTCTTTGGGTCCTCCACGTAAACTTCTCTGTGCTTGAGCGTTTCGGAGCTAAATCCCACTTGCAACACTTTTGAACAGATCAGCTGTTTAGAGTGCACTATATGGACACAAGTATTGGGACACGATGAATGGGTCAGAACTTTTTAGTTGCTCTGTTTCGGACAATTGTGTGTGTTTTTATGATGAGGAAGGTTTGACCTTGGAATGGATTTCAGCTCTCCCGCTTCCATTGTTGGTTTCAGCGTCACGTTTTTTTTCCTGTACAGTTTGTCACGATATTGTGCTGCCTCCTGATTATTTTGGTGTAATTCCACTGTAAACCACTAGATGGTGGCATGCTATTTCATTTGACAGTGATTAAAAGTATGGAAGTTATGTTGAGGTCAGCCTAGTTTTTGCTGAATGTCGAGTCGTAATCAATCTCTGCTTTTTAGGCCGACAGAACTCAACGAAATTTTTTTTTTCCTCTTTTTACATGTAATTCCTTGTTTCTAACATGGTGGCGCATGTCCCTTAAAAGGAAGTAATGAGCCTCAGGTGTAATGTTCGAGGCATTTAGTTTGTTGACCTTGTGTATTGTATGTTGATTTGAAGAAGAGTGGAACGTTTAATTTACGTTCAGCTACTTTATTTGCAGTTGATGTTATTGGAAAGAACAAACTGTTTCTAGACATCGCGTACTATCAGATATTTGTTTTTGCTACAAGGACACGCGTCAATTATAGCCTGTTCACACCTCAGTTATGAAAGTTCTTTTTTTGGAAAGACTTTAGAGAGGACAACTTTATCTTGGAAAAACAGGCCTAGGGTTTATTTAATATGGAATTTCTATTTTGATGATTTCCCCTGGAGAAAAGTGGATTGTGTTGAATCTCAGAGGTTCCGGTTTATTTGCAGTTTTTCGTAGGTGTCCCAATACTTGTGTCTGAACAGTGTACACTATCACACACACTTACCACGCTGGTCCATTATACATTCCAAGCAGCTGTTCTTCACAGGAAGTCCTTTGATGGGTGGCTGCCGGGGGGGGGGAGGGGGTATAAGGGGGTAACCGGAGTCCACGGTTCAAACGGGGTCCTCTACCCTCACAAGCAGGGGCGCCGTAATCGTTCGTCCCATCATCTCATCTCCCCACATGACACATGCAGCTACTGTCTACGCTAACACAAGGTTCATGCTACGACTAGTAGAGAAGCAGGCGGCATTGAGTTGAGAAAGCAAATTGGGAAGAATCTTGCGTTGTCCGCAGCGTCATCACTTAGTATCTTTAAAGGAGGGAATGGTGAGTGTGGGTGAGTGTGTGACGGTCGATCCGGAGGGTTTAAAGCCAAGTTGGGGGCGGGGGGGCTCACTTCTGGGTGAGGTACGCGCCGATGGTGAGGCTCGCCGCCCCGAGCGCGGCCAGGCCGAAGACGGTCTTGATGGACGGCCACGAGCAGCTGAAGACAGAGTCCCTCTGACGGTCGTAGAGCTCCACAAAAGCATCCTGCGCACAACAACAACATGAATCTGACGGTGGAACGACAGCCACATCTTCTATTTTCTTTAATTAAGATGATACATTTTCAGATGTTCATTTGATTTGGTCGCGGGGTTATCTCCTCATTGCAGTGTCAAAAGTCAAGTTTATTTAGAAGATGCTAAATCATTCTCCCGGGGGAACGTCTGCGCAAAGTCACACAGCCATCCATCAAAAACAGTCTTGTGAGTACATTTGAGTCCGGGCCCAAGTGCATTGGCAGCAAAAGAGTCATGTGAATAAACAACCGCAAAACTTTACCCCAGAAGACTTTGCAGTCCGAATCAGTTTTGGAAAAAGAAAATGGCAAAACAGAACCACTATTATCAACTTGACTGCAAGCCGCAGGAGATAAACACACAAAATTTTTTTTTCTTTATGTAAATCCTCCTCAGCACACCCTCCAATACGAGTAGTGTTGTTATTGCACCCACGCTGCCAGCAGTACCATTACACTTCACACACTCGCCCACACAAAACCTCAGACACCACACACACACACACACGCACATGTTTGACAAGCAGGGGAATCACCCAAAAAAACTCGCCAAATAGCGTAACAGATGGCACATTCTTGTGGCATTACGGTACTCGAGCACAACAAATAGTCAAGTGTTTTCAAAGACGCCGCGTTCAAATGCGCCCTAGAGAAAATGCTATCAATGTGTGCGTGTGTGTGTTCTTAGCACACACACACACACATCTGTTGACTCGTAGTGACGACAGCAACAGCTGGACAGGAAGTCACGCTGCTAAAGCCAGCGTCGTGCAGCACGTCAGCTCAAACGGAACGTGAATGCGGGAGATTTCAACGCTTTCTTATTATTACAAGTTAGCTTCCGAGGCTAACGGCTAACAAAACCTTATGTTGACCTCGACGTGACCCTTGACGCGACTGCGAGGATGCGGATGTGTCTGTAATTGTCTACCCTCACTCAACTCGCTGAGAAGATGCTGTCACTTAGAAAACTTCAATTCCCGTTTGATGTTAGTTGATTTATCACAGCAATCCCCAGATGCCGTGCAAATATGACCCCTGGTGGCTGTTAGGGACAATGCCCGATTCCAAGCATTCAAAATAATTAACAGTACTAGCGTGAATGACTGACTCTCAGCATTCACGCAATAATGTATTCAGTTAACAGACTGTTTGATTTTAAGCATTCACTCGACTAAATAATTTTAAGCAATAGAAATTATTTGATGGCTGGGTTCTCAGTATAACGTTTTGTCAATGCTGAGAACCAATCATTTACACAAACGCGGTTTGCAGTAAAAAAAAAAGTTGCATATGCGTGATTCTCAGCATTCACATAAAATTGGAAATTAACGACGCACAGCGTTTTGTTCCGACTAATGCTGAGAATTATGCTTTGATACAAAATGCTGTGCTGCATTTATGGAACAAAAGACTATAAAAAGCCAGCGTCTATTATTAATTTGTGCTTTGGGGAGACGAGTATTTCCTGTTTCCCCTCCCCCTCCCTTCCTGTCCCATGGCATTCTCGAGGCCGGTGTTGGGGGGGTGTACATGTGCGTGTGTTGGGGGCGGGGGTGTTCGAGGTGATCCCTGCGTGTGCGTCAACCAAGTGGAAGTATCAGCAGTTTGTTCCTACTCCGGGCCCTCGGGTGCCAAAACAGTCGCCACTTGTGAAACCGCACGGCATTTCCTCGGTTAACACTGGAGCCTTTTGAGCACTTTTATTTTGGAAAACTCTGACCCCCCCCCTTCATCCTCCTCCTCCTCCTGGTCTCCAGGATGCGGGTATTAATTAGAGAACAAGCTGCTCCAGTCAGACCTCCAGCTGAGGGGAATGTTTCGCTTGGCAAAACACAGACTTTTTTTTTTTTTTTTTTGCTCCCTTGGCTGGTCCTGCAAAAATGACATCTCAATGGTGTCACATGACTAGCTGATACGAGCTCATGACGCGTGTCCTCGACACGACCCAGACGGACCGCGCAGATTATCCCGTGTTCCCATCGGAAACACAAGACAGTCAATTACAGTAAGAGGCTGCCGGGAGCGCTGATGAATGTTCAAAAGATTCGGCGAGGGCACGGATGGTGATAACTCAACCGTGAGAGGAGGAGGTATGACGTTGGCTGCTGATACTGGAGGCTTGTCAGGTGGATGTCATGAGACTTCGGCGTGCTTCACTTTTCCCTCCTGGAACTTTTGACCCACTTTGTTCCGAGCAGGAGACAATCATGTGACTTTGTGGAAAAACAAACGTTAACGTTGACCTCTGCCAAGCGCACAAAAGAAACGAGGCGAGGGGCCACGTTTTGATCAGCTGTTACCATTGCGACAATTCATCACTCAGGAATTTCCGATGCTCCGTTTTCCACTTTAAAATACACCAACTCTGTTTTAACGTGAGGCGAAAAGTTGTCGACGCACAAGCTTTCGGGGAAAATGCACAATAACAAGAGGCCATATCAAATAATCTCCAAAAAATGTTTTATCCCTCCATCCCACACACTTAAAACGCATTTAATTATTTTTTTTCACTTAAAACTCATTCACTGACATTGACGAGAATATAGTAAAACTTCGTTTTAACCGAAACCGTATTCACCTGATGTAAAAAAAAGTGTCCAGTCCAAGGTTATTATAGTGTACGAAATAACTCAAACTAAAAATGATTTTTTTTAAATGTAATCCAAACTAAAAAAAAAAAAACATTTATAAAAATTAGAATGTCCTTTTTCAATTATGATCAATATCAATAAATGAGCAATCGGGTTCATTTTAAATGCAATTATTTCAGTATTGACATGTTTTTATTTTGTTATCGTGCACTTAAGAAATACGCCATTATACTAAAAAAAAAAAACTAATACTAAAACTAATAAAAATTCAATGAAGCATTGAAACAATTAAAAATGCTCTCGGCATAGATAAACCGACTCAGAGTAGACTAGAACAGGTTAAAACGTGTCATTGTGGTTGCCATGTTGGCAGTGCCAATGTTCCTGTCAACGGTAATGGAAAGTAAGGCTGGGCGAGTACTGACATCAGGTATCGGGCCGTTACCGTCTTATTTTAAGGTATCGGGTTCTTATGAAGGCTGCCAATACCAGCCACAAAAAAAAAAAAAAAAATTCTCCGTTCTTATAGTTGGCGTTATACTGCTCTCTCATTAAAAAAGTGTTCCATTAATATCGGCACCCCATCATTTTCCGAGTCCTTCCCACTTGTTGTCTCTTTCCTCTTGAATTGACCTCCATTATGGAAATGTGAGACTTGGAGGAATCCTAATAAGCAGCTGGCAGCAGGAAGACACACGCATAAAGTTGAGAAGGGAGGGGGGGTGACGAGCAAGGACAAAAACAGCAGCATTTATCACAACCACAATAGAGCGCGTTAACTTCACATTCATCTCTAGCCTGCAGCAAACCATCTGCCTTTGACAGCAGGTGTGCACCTGGGAAATGAAATCCAGTTAACACTTCCCTGCGGTTTTCTTTTTTTTTGGGGGGGGGGGATAGCTGGGGGATCAATGCCTTTTAAAAGGTCACAGGAGCCGCCGGGGTTGCCAGGTTGGTTGCCGACACACGCGGGGAACACTCCGAAATGATACAAGTGAGGATTTTGGGAGCGTCGGCCGAGCGTCATGGTTACCTTCTTCATTTACTTTTCCCACCAGCGGGCAGCCTCGCATTTGCTTTTGGATGGATTTTGGACCCTCCTCGGATAGACCCTTTCTCCACTGGGCATCCTCCCGCCAGAGGCCTTGCGGGACCATAAATGACTCATTTTGTGCATAACACATAACAAGCCTCAAGCGCTCGTGTGCGCGTGCGTACGTTCTGGTGGGTAATTGCAGGCCGGCCCGAGTGCACCGAGAAAGGGATGTGGGCTAAAGTTCAGCTCGTAATTGAAGGGACCCGATGTGGGCTGCTTGTATTAAACGCTGTTTATTTTCCAAAGCCATCCACGCGTAATTTGAAATATTGCACACGCCGCGCGTTGGCTCGCTTTGATTTCCTAATGAGCTTCCAGCTGACTTCTCCTCAGCTAATTAAAGTCAAAACAAAAAGCCCAATTGCAGGAGTCAAGGGAGGGTAATCAGATAATAATAAAAAAATAAAAATAAAAAAAAGAAAGCTGCAAGCGTGGCTTTTATTTTGTATTTGTTAACATTATATATATATATATATATATATATAAATCCAGATCCGTCCCTCCCTTCCGTATTCTATGGCTCGCCCCGTTTTACTTGACGTTTGTTCTCTCCCCCAGTTCAAGTCTAAGCATGCACGTACATGCGCTCATTCACGTTTAAGTACAATGCGGACGCACCTCCGACAGACACAATGGCAGGAAGAAGAGTAACCTTGCGGCAAGGTCGACTTCCATCGTGCGTGTCCCCCCGTGTGGGTTCCGTTGACCCGCTGCCAGAGAACGAGATGACGGAGGCGTTTGTGGCGGTGCTCGTTAGCTGGACAGACTCCCCCATAGAAAGCAAGGTCATCACTTTTTTTTAATTTATTTATTTTTTTATTCACTGCCAGACATAGAAAAAAACGTACAAATAATAAGAAATATAATAAATCGAAATAGTCCACAGGTGTATTGTAAATACAAATGTGAATGGTTGGTGACCAGTCCAGGCTGGACGGAGCCTCTCACCCAAATTCAACTAGGACAGATTGCAGCTCATCCGCAAACCTAATAAGGATAAGCGCGATAGAAAATGCATTAATGGATGAAGTTAAATCCGTTTAATGTCTTGAATGGTTGGATTCATTTAAATCGGTCAGGGGAGTAAATGCTGTGTTGCCTAGAAAATATCACACACACACAAAATATTTCCATATGGAATGTGGGAGGAAACTGGAGTACCCGGAGAATACCCACGCGGGTAACGGAGGAGAACATGCAAACTCCACACAGGAAGGCCGTAGTCGGAATCGAACCCTGATCCTCTATACTGCAAAGCGGACGTGTTAACCACTCACCGTGAGGCCTATTTTGCCAATAT
The DNA here is from genome assembly GCF_059441095.1 of Idiotropiscis lumnitzeri. Taxonomy (NCBI): domain Eukaryota; kingdom Metazoa; phylum Chordata; class Actinopteri; order Syngnathiformes; family Syngnathidae; genus Idiotropiscis; species Idiotropiscis lumnitzeri. Next base: position 18,764,846 of record NC_142402.1, read on the forward strand.
TAGCAGGCTAATCTTAAATGATATTATTGTTATTTTACTTTTTTTTTTTTTTTTAGCAACCCTTAGGTACTGGTAAACGGCTATACATTGTGATTTTTTTTTTTTTTTGCTGGACTCTTGTACAATACGCCCTGCGGGTTTTGGATCATTCTTTGGGTGGTGAAAAAAAACAAACTGCATATTAATCACGGGAAATTACAGTAGTCACACTTGTTTAGATTTTAATTGTTGGCTTCCATCAATGGACTAAAAAAAAGTAAAAGTGCTATTTTTAGATCTTCCTCTCTCAAACGGTGACATCCCATCAGCCCGCGTGACCCCTACAACGATCCAAGTGGGTCCGTAAACTGATTGTCACACGATTGTGCAACTTGTTTCTCCACCGCATTGTAAAGCCAAACTCTTTCCACGCCGCGTGCAACTTCGGCGGCTCATCAATATTCAAATGTGCGTCAGCAGCATTTGTGTGTTTACAAAACACACGACGGTGTTGTTCCGCCCCCGTGGGAGCGATGCGCTCTGCAGGAACGCCAAACACGTTCACACACACGCCTGGTGTCATTCTATTGTCTCTATTATTATCTGACGGCCAACCTGAGAAACTGTCACCGTACATGTGACATTTCTGCTTTTTTTTCCGTAGACGAGGTGAAGAGATCCGAAGTGTGTTTTTTTTTTTACATTTCTCACACCTCAGATTGTGTCAACTTCCACTGAAGAAGGTCTTAATGCCTTATATTGATCCAAAATAAAACGATCGGCAAGGTGACCTTTGGGGCTTCGCCGAGTATCATGGGATGGAGGCCGACCGTGTTTGCGCTCCTGTCTTTTGTTCCCCCTCCTCCTTTTTCATCGTTTACTTTCACTCCCTTTAGCATGCCGAGACTATCAATCATGTCACCTCTGACGCTCGCTTTGATTGTTTCAAACAAAGACCACTTGTGTTACTGACCTTGAAACTGAAAGCGGCACCGCACAGAAGTCAAACCGAAGACCCCAGGCCGAGAGCGGGTCCATCACATTCGTAATTTTTATGTTTCCTGCCGGCGCAATTTGTGTGCATCTACTTCATGTGACCACATTTTCAAATTGAGAAACTACTTTTTAGAAAAATTTGGACTAGTGATGCTTTTTTCAGTGCCGATACCGATTATTAATAGTCATGGAGGCTGATAACCGATATTTCAAGCCGATATGCATTTGTTGAAAAAAGGGGTTAAAATGGTGTCAAAATTTTGAAAAATAAAAACTCCAAAAGTTGACTTAGTTGAATTGCATTTACGCACATATTTATTAAACAACTTTAGTGATGTACAAGATATTAAAATTGTGTGTGACTCGAGGTGAAAAAGCAAACAGGCATCTTACTGCTGATTGGCTGCTTCACTGAACCAATCAGGTAGTGCTGTGGGCGGGACAATCTGCTTCTGCAGACAGGGCCACGAGCACAGCAGCGAGTGAGAGATGTGTGCTGCAGCGAGCCAAAATAAATCAGCGTAATAAATAAATATAAAAAGTAATCGGCCCCCTTTGCGAGATCTGCAAGAAGTTGGTATCCGATTTGATACTGATCCTGAGTGAAGGCTCATGAAATGTGCACTGATGGACAAGCTGACCAAGGTGAAGTCAGACGGACATCCCGCTTTAACGCCGGCTCTATAAATGGCTTCTTGGCTGCGTCTAAAAGGAGCCGACGTCCTCTCCGCTGTCACTCGGTCGGAAGAGGAAGTGACCGAGGCGAGTCGGACGGAAAGGCTTGAGTGCAGCGCCGCTCGCTATAAATAACGTTGGGCTTCCGCTCTTAGTGCAGAGCTGACAAATCCAATAAAACCAGCCTGGTCCGAGCTGCCCGTTTGAAAAGACGGAAAACTGACCGCCGCGTCACGGCCGGCCAAATAAACCTGGCTTGAGCATTTATTTGCCAGTAAGTCCGCCTGGCGACCACACTGGTGGCTAATAATTCCCTGGAAGGGATCGTCAGCTGCTGCCGTGACGCGTCTCGACTGAGAAACGGTGTGACGCTCTGACGAGTAGCCAGGAATACACCCATGAGTCACTTTGAGTGAATGAAAGAAGAAAACTGTTAGCCAATTAACGATCACACAGCAGCTCATCATCCACGCCCGCTTTGATTCAGAGCGTACGGGAAGCGGAATGCAAGCCGTGGAAAACAACTTGAGAGCTTGTGAGGCTGATCACTTCAGATAGGAATGCCCTGATAATGAACCGTGGGAAGATGCCAGGTCGGCGCTCCCGTGACAAAAGCCCAGCTCATGGGTGATTTTCAGTTCTTCTGATACTGGAAGCATCAAAGGAGTTCTTGTTTGCCTTTTTTCCACAATTTGTCTTGATACCAGTGGCGCTTTTCACACGTAGGCCTTCAGTGAAGTCGTACTTAGTCCGACTTGAATCAATCGCCCTCATATTGCCATCATTTATGACATGACAGCTGGAGAAATAATGAACAGAAAGGCACTTACACGGTACTGAGTGAGTGAAAAAAATGGCCTCGCAAGTGTATCTGCAATTAAATCCACACTTTTCCCTCCTTCGACCATTGTGGTTTAAAAAAGCAAGAATATATTTTACATTTTCGAACGGTCGCCAGTTCCGACTTTCCGTTGTGTTGATTCCGCATAGCGCTGTTCCCCCTCACGAGTGAGTATCCAATCACAAGACGCGTTCATCACCTTTAGCGAAAGGCCAACGAGAAGGCTCACTGTAACCAACTTGTGATCTGATTGGCTATCGGAACTGTCTATCAACTCTGAGAGCCGATTGACTTTGACTGAACAGACGCCCGCACGATTGTATCCGAAGGCCTCGGACGAATTGTGCGAGCTACTGGTATTGTGAAATCTGCCTGGGAACACAAGCTAGCGGAATTCTGATTGGATAGAAACTCTAACCTACAAATTCAACACGAGGAGATAAAATGAAATGAATGTGAAGAATATGATCAGGATTTCTTGATTATGTTTGGCCAGCAGAGAAGGCCTTGAAGGCCTTGACCGCCCCACCACTGCTTGATACCATGTCTGGAACTTTATTTTGTGAAAATACACAAAGGCTAAATAATGACATCATCCTTAGCATCTACGTTCAGACTCCGAATGAATTTGGCTTGCTCAAACCGACCCCTTGGTCTACGATGCATTTTTTTTTTTTTTTTTTGGGCTAACACTAGTAGCACTTTGGCTTTAACTTGACGGTGCTTGCCGGGTTCAACTCAAACTTCCGAATGTCTCGTTTCGAAGCACAGGAATAGTCGGCGATATATTTTACTCGGTTGTTTATCACTTGCCTGCATGAAGTGACTTTTACATCTTGTGTCCTTTTAAAAGTGACACTTGGTGACCCTTTTACGACCACGCAACCGCAATCTCCGCAGGCAGCGGCTGAAAATAGACAAGACTCCTGCTTGTGGATGTTTATGTGCGGTTGTGGGTGTAAGGTAGCTTGATTGTTCTCTTTTTCTAAAGAGAGAAATAACGTCACTGAGATTTTTTTTTTTCTTTCTTTGCTTTTGACGCCTGTACTGCGTTCAAGTGTTCCATTGTTGTCTCGCAAGTAACGCGACAGCACAAGCGTGACATTTTGTTTAAAAAAAGAACCTTTTCAGGGAGTGATTGCTCAACTTTTAAGTTCTCAACAGTTCATTCCGTGTAAAGTCACTTCCTGTGCCAGACGCCCCGGCATGACATCATCGTCTGGTTTAAGCCGGACTGTGGTAGAGCCAAGTACGGTTAAATCAGAGTGTGTAACTAGGGAAAGAGTGCAGGCAGGCCAAACACGCACTCAGAGCGTGGGGAGGGAGGGCGAGAGTTGTGTAAGATGTCGTAACTAAGAGATTTTTCTGTTTGCTTGAAAGCATTTACTGAGATGTAGCCCGGAGAAAAGTTGACTCTTCTCAAAAGAAATGCTCGGCCTTTGATGGAATCCCAACTTGGCCCTGTAATTTTCGCCAAACACGCGGCATGTCGTGACATCTGGGAGCGAATTCAACATGTCGGTGGAGGGGAAAGTAGAGGATCATCAAAGTTCCGGTGTCCTCTTTCATCCGGGAGGGGGCTCCTGGCTCGCTGTGGAGAACTGGATGCGGTTTCAGGTTTGCGTCGCCGAGAGAGGCCCCAGTATACGCGACGGGATAAGGAAGAACGGTCGGGTGGGCGGCGTGAGCAAAGCGCAGCAGAGCGAAGCCAATCCAACATCTCAGATGTCCGATAATGTCACAGAAGACAATTGAGCGTTTGAGGCTCGGCTCCCTCGGGAGCATCTTTGAAGTGGGAACAGAGGAGGCGACGCGCTCTGAAGAAACTCCCACAAAGCCAGAGAGAAGGCAGCTTTTATTAACGGGCTTTCCAGCCAGCGAGCAGTTCAGTTCGCTCCTATTTGAACAAGATTTTTGAGGGGCAGCAGTGTTTTTTTTTTTTTTTGACTCAGCAGATTGGATTTGGGTGGGCTGAAGAGCTGAAGCGGCTTGCCGGTTTTGTGGACCGAAGTTAAAGTAAATTTAATGGAACATTCTTCGAAACTGTCAGTGGTTGGTTTGACCGTGGGGATTGGGCTTCAAACTCCAGTCACGGTGAACGGTAACATCTAGTCCAGGGGTGTGCAAATTTTTGGATTGGCGGGCCACAATGGGTTAAAAAATGTGACAGAGGGGCCGGACCAGGAGCAGATGGATGGAGTGTTTTGGTAATCCATAAAGTCTCATCAGTACCTTCCTACGTTTTTTGATAAAACAGCTCCACAAACAGAAATCCCTCAACGGATGATGTTGTTTGTTTGCTGTGCCACAATTTAGCATCAAGGTCAGAACGTTGAGGTTAAAGACGCAAGCAAGAAAAAAGTGAAATGACAAAATAACCACGAGGGGAAGTTCTGCTACTCCTCCTCTCATTTCAACTTCTGACCTCTTGCTGCGAGATTTGAGCTGTATTTTGAAGTGAGGTATTATGGAAGCGAGATTGAGCATTCCCCCCCAAATCAGGAAAGGACAGATTATCGGATATGAGATGTGGGTCACGCAAAGAGTTTTGTTTCATTCCCGATCGGATCGGAAAACGTCAGTGGGGCAGGCTGACAATCGTAGATGTCAAACATGTTCGATATTTCGGCTTTCAAATCGTGTGTGTGAGAGCAACACCGAGTTCGGCCGAGCCACGGACTCTGTGATTTGTCAACCGATCCAATCCAATTACAAAGTCAGCTGAAGTTCAGACTTTGGCAGACTATAGCAGACAAGCTAGCAATTAGCCTAGCTGCTTACATTCCTTCTTCTACTAGAATTGCTCCTTCTTCTTTTTTTATCATTTCCGGCAGTCTGGAAGCTCTGCGGCACCACGCTGCCTCCTGCAGATCAGTGTTGTTACAATGCCAAACATCTGCTTCGAAACAGACCAGTTTTTTCCCCTCACGTTTTAAAAACCGTGCGCTAGCTACCCCGCGTCACGTCATCAGCTCTCTTCAAAATAATCAGATGACGCCCGCCAATCTCCAGTGAGATCGTCTCTATGCCCTCCCTCCCTGCTTCCCGTGCCCATTCCCTCCTCCTCTTCTCAGTCTGGGGAAAAGTTCAACGACCTCTCTCAGACAACCAGCTGATTTTCATGGAGAGGAATGCGAGGAATGCGTTTGATGGGAGCGAGCGGGCCTTTAGATGAGCTCGTCTTGCGTCTGAAAGGGGAACGTGCCCCACACGTTAGCGTGATGTAACCGAATAACTTCATCTAAACATTCTTCAGCCATGACCCAACACCGTCTGACGCCGTTTGTTTCTCTTCTTTTTTGCCTGTGAGATACGCGCATGGCCTTCATTAAAGGTCGACAAAGTATCGTCTGCAGACGTCCATCGTGTGGGAGGAAGCGTTTTTTTTTTTGTTTTTTTTTCAAAATGTCATTAGTGAAGACACTTCCTGTTGTGGATGCTTCTATGAGACAAAGGTTAACAACAAGTCAAGCAGGAAAAACTGTTTGAGGACAAAAGAATGGAGACAAAATATGGTTCAGGTTTCGTAGCTGGTGAATTTTTTTGGCTGTGTTGACACGGAGCGAAGAACCGCGATGTAGTGATGCGTAAACGAAGCTTCAAATCTGCTTCATGAAGCAGTTGTAGTATTTTTGGACTCCTCTAGAGGGCACTCTCTGTTCAACATTGGCCTGGAAGCCATTTTTTTTAAACCATTTATTGAAACCAACAGTGCCATCTCGAGGACTCCAAAATAAAACCACTGGTTCTTGAAGCAAATTTGAAGCTTCATTTTCCCATCACTACCGCGATGAGACGGCGCATGTTGAAATGACAAAGCCGTGCGAACAACACGGCGCTCCAGTTAATGGATTTTTAACACTAGCTTGTTTCAGCTTTGTGCTTCTTCCATTTGCACTTCCCGCGACCTCGAGCGTTTACTCCGATGGCCTATTGATTTCCAAACGGTCCTTTTCCAAGAGGTTATTCAATGCCATGTGGACGCTTCCACGAGTACGTTACTTTGCAGTCAGCAGTCACATCAGCTGACGATCAGATGCTTGTTGAGTCAGATGACTAAATCGGACAACACGTCTCCTGCTTTCCTTTTCTCACCCGGCAGGAACAATCCGAACTATTTGTCTTGTTTCGCACCTGATGGTCATATCGGAGCAAAAATCAAAAAAGCTCTCAAACTTGATTATAAATCTTAGCCTGACTTTTTTTTCAGGATTTTAGTTTCCGAGTGGGTTTACTTTCGATTGATTTGTCCGCACATCATTATGGCTGGGTATCGATTCGATTTTCGATTCACGATTCACGATTCACGATTCACATTGATTGATTTTTGATTCAATCAAGGATTTCACGCAGTACCAATTTGACTTTGAAAGCATTCTCAGAAGAACCAATGCTGCATTAGTACAAAATTCTTTCTGTAATTAGGCGCATTTGTAAAAATATGAATATTTTCATTAAGAATTGAAGCCAATGTCTTTCCATTAATCATGTACGTTTTATTTAAAAACAATAAATAAATCTGCCTTCGTGCTTGTTGGCGCAGACTTCACTCCTTCCGCCATTTTGTTTTGCTTCGCTACTTTCGTGTAGTAACGAGATCTCACGTGATGTGTGAAGTCATTCAAATTTATGGGGAAGTATCACTATTAAAAAAAAAATCGATTCAAATCGATATATTGATTATTATTATTTTTTTTTTTTAATCCAGCCGTACACATCACCGTGAATCACCAACGAATGCCTCGCAGACGAGCTCATTGCATGCCATCCTTGACCTCGAAACTTCAAGTCGGGACCGAGCCCCGTGGAATTTCACGTATTTTAACCCAGATCTCGTTTTGTCTCGCAGTGTTCCTCATCCTTTTGTCTTTCATGAAGTGAATAGATGTGCTCAAATTAAAATTTAAAAAGCAGCAAATGAGGGTAGACGTGCGGGCTCGTTTAATTTGTCAAAATGTGTTCATTAAACCGAGAGAAAATAGATTCTTATTAGATTTTTTTTTTTTTTTAATAGCCGTGTTCCATCAAATATGAAAGACAAATGAAGCAGTTTATAGGTCAATTTGCAGACTTAATTAGAAGAAGGTGGTTCGACTCGCCCGCTTCCTCTGCCCTCGTCTAGACGTGCCGACACGTCCTCCGTGCCACGAAATGACAAATGGAACAAGGTGTCGGAAAAATGTGCTGTGACAGAAAACAGACGGCGGCATTCCAGCAAGCGTTCCTTATTGTCAAAAAAAAAAAAAAAATGCATCTCAAAACAGCTCACAGCGGTAAAAAAAGAAATCCTCTGGTTTCCAATTCTCGCCATGTTCTTTGAAGTCGATGGCATGATTTGAAGTTGCAACGACAGACCGACAACCAATTAAAATGTGCACATTGAGTGAAATTGATGCCCCCGTCCGTGTGAAAGCTCCCCCCCCCGACCCATCAGACGATTGGATGAGTTCAGGGTGTCTGGATTATTCCGTTTATTGGATGCACTCCAGACATTTGGAGAGGTTACATATGCGCGATCGTCTGCCACTTTGCGATATACACTGCAAAATCTGGGCTTAAAAATTTTTTTAATAAAGTCATCAGATGCGCATTATACTATTTAATTTAAGCACAACACTGGTCAACATTTTTTTTAAATAATTATTTGAATCAAAGAGGCAAGTAACCATTTCTAGATATTTTATTTTTTTGCCGCTGATTCCGCAACTACGCTTTATTTTTTTTGTCCAGCACATCAGGTTTTCATAATAATAATATAATAACTAAAATATATGTAATACAGCAATATATTTTGTCATATTCATAAATTAATAGTCGTTCAGCAACAGGTTTTCTGAAACATCATAAATGAACAAATGGTAAAATCTATTTTAAATAAGTCAAAGTCAAACATAAAATAATAAATAAATAAATAGATAAATAATGAAAATACTTCCAAACCCTGATGTGCCGGATATTTTTTTTAAAATTTGACTTGATAATATTTTTGTAACGCCCTTTTCAACAGCCTTTGAATGTGCAAGCAGACTGAATAGAGTGCATTTAAACATCCAAATCAATAGAGCATGTTCATCGCCATGATATCTGAGCAATGGCTGACCTCACTTTGCGTTTTCTGGACAGATCCCATTTCCCGATGCTTCCAAGGGCACACAATACCGTTGCATTTTGAAGAACAATAATAAGAGCATACTGTTTGTTAATGGACAGAGTTGCGCCGGGAAATCCCAGTTGTGGTACTGATACCATGTGGGTGTGTGTGCGTGCGCGTGTGTGTGTGTGTGTGTCCAGGCTCTGCGAGAGGGAGCAGGCACCCCGGGGCCATCTGCTCCCCGCCATGCTCACATGTCACACTGTGACAACACGGCATTATTGATTCACACCGCCACATCCGCTTGTGTGTGTACATGCCAGCGTGCCGCACTGTCAGTGTGTATGGGCGAGTGTGTGCGCACACCATTTGTGGACAGCAAATAATTGATTTGCACCAGTACATCCGCTTCTGTGTTTGCTTATGGGTGAATGCGCGTGCATGTGCGTGTGTGTGTGTTTGAACTCTTGCAAAGTTGAAAAGGGTCAATGAATAAATTCCCAGGACGAGGGGGCCATATTATGGAAAATTGACTTCGTAATTGTTTTCAGGGTGACCGTTCTGAGTTTGAGTCAAATCTCGGTTCACCCTGAGTGGAGATTGCATGTGCTTGTGTAAGTTCGGTGCAGGTCGCTCGGCTTCCTCCCACATTCACAAAAATACATGCTTGATTAATTGAAGACTGGCAATAGTCCATCGGTGTGAATGTGAGTGTGATTTTTCAACAGACAAGTAAATCTTTTGTTATCCATTTGGGAAAGTTTTTCTGCTAAATTAGCCAGTGGTGGCTTTGCTCAAGCGCCATTCATTTGTAGTCTGGACGTGGAGGGGTGAACAGCTACGGAGGAAGTCTCAGAAATCTCCCAAAAAGCTCCAATTAGTGTCTAGAGTTGCTGCCGGTCACTTCACTTTCAGTGAATCTTGTTTTTTTTTTTTTACACACTTTGAATCGCCCAACGATACGCCCATAATGGACCCATATCATATCTGCATGACATCTTGAAGGGGAAGTTGTCATGGGAAGAAGAATACAAGCAACTCCTAATCAGGTTTTAAACAGCACGGTGGCACAAAAAAAAAAAAAAACTGATTAGATTCATGTTGACAGCTTGCTAATGGCTAATCTGTCTAAGCTAACATGATTTCCGTCAGTTGTAGCGTACAATGTGTGTTGATAGTCGAGTAGTCGCTCAAGTTGGCCGACATAACGATCGCAGTGAAGAATGTAAACCAAATTAAATTGAATCAAGGTAAAAACACAACTTGGGGCAGGAGGAAGTCGTTTTAAAAACATGAACACTCCCTGCACAGAACAAACATTTATTATCTAGTAAGCTAGCGAAATGAGCCTTTTTCGCGTCTAGTTCTATTTTATTTGAAGGCAAGAGCAGGGCTTGTTATTTGGTTATGTTTAATCTCGCTGCAGGTAAACCTCTCCTAACGAAGTGAAACTTATTGGAACGCGACACGGATGGACAAAATCAAATTCAGAAATTCACTTTGCACATCTTGGCCTAGCGCGGTGCTTCTTCTGAAGAGTTTACGATAGAAGTGCATTGCTGTCTACTCAGTGAGGCGTCACCTCCAAACTGAATTTGTGGTGATGATGCAAGCATTTGTAGTGGGACAACCTCAAACACAACATTTGTCATCGTTACAGATCACCAACATTTTGGACTGTCTCTACGAGCAGCCTGCTGGATCGCTTCAGGTCAGTGACTGTCACTCTCGTCCGGCCACCCAGAAATATTCTGGCATTCATATTTGTATAAGCAGATGCTAAACATTCCGATTTGCACAGCCGGGCACTTGACCCTTTTTGGTCGGTCAGTCCCCAGCCCTCCGGCCGCAATCTCGATACGTTTCAGGCCTCGACCCTCCGGCCTTATTCATAAAAAAAATGTCAGCCCCCGACCCTGTTCTGGCCGAGTAGGTTCATCCCACGCACGAAAGCCGATTCGTGACTAAAAGCAATCAAAATTGTCAAATTGGTGTCCAGCTGGGCCAGACTGTTCCACCCCTGGGACGGACTGCCCAGTTCTGCTAATTTGCTGACTATAATAAAACACGCTTTACAAACGTTTGAGGGTACTGTAGCACTAAAGTGAGGCTCCATAAACAACATGAAACCTTTTCATCACAAACTTGACAAGTGTCCGAGGCTACCTAGCTAGCCGCTAGCATGTGAAGCTAACATAGCCATCTCTGCATTCACGTTTCCTTCTGGTAATATTCAAATGCCTGACACCAGCCACAGGAGATTGACGTCACACTTGTATTCTGTAAAAACAAGTCAATACCAGCAGACCTACAAAAAAATAAATAAATAAAAGTATCAATGCCAAATATTGATTAGCAGTTCAACACTTCAGCGCAGTCATCCACGTGGCTACTAGCAATCAATACCACCTTGTTTGTTCCAAAAAAGGAGCAAAAAGCCAAACACACTCGCAGAGTTATTAATTCAATACTGTCTGAAATGAGACAAAGCGATTTGATGTACTAAATGTGTACATTTAAGGATTTGTCTCGAAAATAGTTTCTAAGGTGAGGTCCCGCTGTATAACGACCAGGTGGGAAGGCTTTTTATTTTTCTCCTCCTCCCTCCCTAAGCGCTTTTCTTATTTGCACGCATTCGTGGAGCAGAAGCGGCAGCACATCCGAACAACAGCCTAATACCCCGAGACCTGGCTGCCAGTGTCAGGTAACACGGCAGATCCCTGAAAAATGCAGGGACATGCGAGAGGCTTCTAAATATAGAGGCGGTAGCATCACTTGCTCCCCTTGCAGCCGCTTAATTGTCATGTTAGGTGTAAATCCCGCCCCCGTTCGCTGCCGTGCAATCATTACGTTCTTATCGAGCCAAAACAGCACCTCAAAGTTTAAAAAAAAAAAATAAAAAAAACTGCAGCCTAATGAACCATCCGAGACGGCGGATGAAAGGGTTTTTCCACCTTTTCCCGTCACGGTGGGAGCGGGATAACGAGGAGCCCGCTGGGAGGCCGACTGACTTTGCCACCGGGCACAAGCAAGCGAGCTGCGCCGCATATCAATATATATATTTATATATATAGAGCAAGGTTAAACGTTTCTTCTGATTGTCTGTGTTAGGGACAAACCCCCCACAAGGCTTTTGAAAGAGATCTGATGCAGGACAGGGTTCTCAATTAATTGCTGGTGCAACAGTGGCCAGATGGGACTTTTTTTTCTTTTTTTTTTTTTTTCCTCCATGACTGTTTTTAGCTAACTGGATAACAGACTGCTACATGGCTACCATGTACATTATTTGTCAATGCTTACTCCCCAAATTACAAAAGTCCCTCCGCTGTTCTCAAGAAGAGTTATCAGCAACGAGTTGTTTGCATGGTACAGTCTGGAAATTTTGAATTGCCCGTGTTTTTCCATCTTAAGCGCGATTCACGCATCTCAATTTGAGAAGATGAACACAGCGATGATAGGGGGGGGGGGATCACATAAGAGAATACACGTCTAAAACCACGAGATAATTGATTAAGATATTCTTTTAGAAACATTCTTGACTTTGCCCACTTTGACGGAAAGAGAATCTGCTCAAAGTTTGATTTTCATGCGTAGCTCGCTCGACTGCCTTTAAACATCTCAGGCATGTGGAACCTTGTGAAACTGGAACTTGTCAGTGATTGTCCTGTAAAAAATACGTATATTCAATTTAGTCTTTTTTTTTACATTTTTTTATTCACGCTCTGTAACATGGCAACGTAAAAAAAAAAAAAAATAATAATTTTTCTTTAAAAAAATGGACATAAGTGTTTTTCTCACGACAGTAACAATATGGACTATGACACATCCAGAAGCGCGTCGCCTATGTTCGTTCCTGAACTATAAGCTGACAAAAGACCAAAAAGGCCCACACCCTTCATTGGCCACTCAGGAAAGCAACACCCAGCTCGTCTCCATTATTTATTTACAGTCTCGCTTCCCAAGCAGACATTCCTGCGGCTCTCCTGAGGAGAGAAGGCCCGAGAATAGTCACACGGGAACAGGGTGGAAACGGGCGCAGCAACACACACAAAAACAAATCACTAAATCTCTCAGACATTACCGCAGCAGCTTTTTTTAATTTATTTATTTTTTTTATATGAAGTGTTGCCCATGTGCAAACGCTCGGCACGCCTGGAATGCTCGCTGAGGCGACAAAAGCAGGTGGAGTACGTGCGCCTTCGAAATACAAAAGGAGAAATCCTAAACTCCTCTCGTCTTTGCATCATTTGAAGGTAGACATCCGCTCGTCGGATGTCAGCCCGTTTGTTAAGTTGACTGACAGCTCAGACGATCAAACTGACTTCTGAGGAAAACAACAAAAAGATTCCAGGCAGGATCATACACGGCTCCAACCGTCAGAAATGGCGCTTCAGTAAGAGTCAACGTCGTTCCTTTAATGCGGTGGTCTCCAACGCAGAAAATCCGATGCTTCTGCATCTGTCAAATCGCTTGTTTTGGTCATGTGACGTCGAACTAAAAAGACAAGCCCACAAGCTGTCAAAGATGTGCAAATGGTTGAAGGGCTTCGTTAGAAAGAAGAAAATGCCCAAGGATGATCTAGAACGCTGGTGTCAAACTCAAGGCCCGGGGGCCAGATCTGGCCCGCGACCTCATTTTATGCGGCCCGCAAAGAGCAAATCACGTGCGTCAACTGCCTGTTTTTTTAGCACATTTTCTTCACTTTGAACAACATTGAGATATGAGATATTGCCATTTATTTGTTACCATTCCTCCTCTTTTAAAAACAATTGAGGAATTGTTGAACAAACAATTACTGACTGGCTTCGGATTTCAAAACTGGCTTTCCATCAATTTGTTGGTCACAGTCATAACGACTCTCTGAGGGAAACCATAACTCCGACGTGGCCCGAAAATGAATTTTGACACTCCCTGACGGGGGCCGCATGTGGCCCCCGGGCCGTAGTTTGCCCACCCCTGGTTGAACGGATGCTCTTCAGTTGAGCATTTTAGCGGAGACTTTTCACCGCACGAATTAGGATCACGTGTTGGAGTCGTGCTTTTAAAGTGCAATCTGCGATTTGCTGAAGTGTTGTCACCTTCCATATAATCCAATTAATTGATGTCGCGATCAAAAAAAAAAATGCAGCTTTTTGTTCCTTTTTGTGTTTGTTAGTTCTGTTTTTTTGCTTATCACCGGCTAGTCCCCCTGTTTACATTCTTGTTGTGTTGCCTTTTGGTACGCTCGGAATTTTTTTCGTAATCTGGCTTTCAAATATCTCAATTTCTTAAAGTCTCGCATGCATGAACACTTAATATCGTGATAATGCCGATAACCGTGATCGTTTTCGCTCGAGATGAAGTTTTCATATCAACCAAAAAAAAAAAAAAACAGCCAGAGCCTCTGTGGTGTCAAACGGCAGTCGACATTGCGAAGGGTTAGCCTCCCTCCCTCCTCCTCCTCCTGAATTCCTCAGACAAGAATGTCTGGAACAAGCCTCTTTGTGCTCGGAGGATCTCAAGGGGGACGTCAGATCTCTTCACTCCAGAAAGAAACTCTTCATGTCAGGCCGGGCCCGTAAGGAAAGAAGCAGCAGTGGACGCAAACATGGCAGAAGATGACAAAGGGCTGAGACCTTCCTGGACAGTTGAAGCGTTAGGGTGAGAGCTGATTGCTTTAAGCAACACGATCTGCTTTGCACAAACTAGATTTCCATGAAGTTTTGTGCACGGGAGGCAAAAGTGCAAAGCACGGACCCATTCCAGTTTGGTGAACATTTTTGCCTTTGCAAGTAAAGCAGGTCCAGAAGACGAAGCGGCACTTGGAAGACCTTCCATATTGTGATTTTACAATCAAACAAATCCGGCGGGCACGTATTGCGATCACTCCCACGTTTGAGTGGATTCCACGCGAACGAACGGCGCTCGGCGGCGCCAGTGATGCGTTAAACGGTCCAGGAGACCCAAATTGGAGATAAGTGAGGTTTTTATTTCGGCCCTCCCGCGAGTGTTTAAATGCGCTTCCTTTGCCAGGTTGCTCCACCGCCACTCAGCGTGTCACCTAAATGGAGATTAATGACTTCCTCCGCCATCCCACAACCGCTCAGCCTCAGTTGGAGGAGGCGGAGTTTGGCGGTCCAGATGCCTGCCGCATTGTGGCAACATGCAAGGCTCACCTGTCAACTGGCATCAACGTGCATCAAATTGCCCCCCCCCCCCCTCCCTCATCCCTCCCCTTTTCCTCATCCCCCCTCCCGATTGAAATAGACCACCTGGCAACTTGCTGCATTCCTTTCGGCAACCTGATCCAAGTTCATTAAAAAAGGCGCTCGTGCAGGTGCATTAACTCCTTCTTTTCTCACTAGGGATGAAGACAAAAAAGTATTGGGGGGGGGGGGGGGGGGTCACACTGAAAATGACACTAAAACAGTACTCAGTGTTGGACGACCAAGCTTCTATTGAAATGTCCGTCTTGAAAATGGCCGCGCTAGTGTATCTGCAATTAAATTCCCTCCTTCGGCCTTTGAGGTTTAAAAAAGCAAGAATATATTTAAGATTTTCGAACGGTCGCCAATTTCGACTTTCAGGTGTGTTGATTCCGAATAGCGCTGCCCCCTCACGAGTGAGTATCCAATCACAAGACGCGTTCATCACCTGCAGCGTACCGCCAGCGAGAAGACTCACGAAAACTAACTCGTGATCTGATTGGCTATCGCAACCGTCTATCAACTCTGAAAGCTCATTGACTTTGACAGAACGGACGCCAGCACGAATATATCTGACGGCCTCGGACACATAGTGCGAGCTAATGGTATTGTGAAATCTGCCTGGCAACATGAGCTAGCTTGATTCTGATTGGATAAAAACTCTCACTTATTCTACAACACTAGAATAAAATATGACATCAATGTGAAGAATATGATCAGGATTTCTTGATTATGTTTGGCCAGCAGAGAAGGCCTTGAAGGCCTTGACCGCCCACCACTGCCATCTGGTGACACAGGCGGTTTGACATAATATTAAAATAAATTTAGTCATTTTATTCTGGTAAAAGTAAAACTTGAATCTTGTAAATGTATCTGTCCCTGATACACCTTTGTAGATAAACGAGGAAACACCACCATACAATTCAAATTGGACCATCTAGCTCAGGGATGCTAAAGTCCGGTTCTCGAGAGCCCCTATCCAACCTGTTTTAGATGTCTGCCCTGAGCGAGCTTTTTCCGACTTCAAACAATCCTCCCCACCTCCAAGCCAGTCAAACGTCATTTTAGAAGCCTACAAACAAACACAAGTGCAAAATATACGGGTAAAGCTGCCGCCTCAGCACTGTCGTCCCCTCCGCCCCCGCCCCCAAAAACCGCCAAGGATGAACTTACTGGCCGCCCCCAGGTAGAAAGCAAAATGTTCGGAACACAAGCAAGGACACATTTGTAAATAACACACCAAATGCTTTGAAATGGCCACTGGGCAAATTTGCTGGAACGAAAAGTGCATTCGACTCAGCTGCCATTGGCAGCGGCGCCTATATTTGGATGTAGTTGGTCCTAAAACAATAAAACAACAGGAAACAGAGGATGGCTGACAGACGGCTGTTTCCACGCCACTCTCGTGTGTCAAAAAGCTTGATTGGCCTCCAGCTTGAAAAACTCCAAAACACAGAACAAGAATCGAAACAACACATGTATTGCACCGGGGAGTTTTTCTTTTTTTTTTTTATACAGGCCAAATCCGAGTGTCTGAAGTATCATCTCGATTGTGTGTCATTTGGCAGATGGCGCATAAGTACCTAAATAAATAGATGGAACCAGTCCAAAAGGGACAAATGTGGCACATTTTTTTTTAATCCACATAAAGCTGATTAAAGATTTTTTTTTATTTAAAGGGGGTCAGTTCATGTGAGGCAGCACAAGTTGGAATGAGGAAGCGATGTCACGTCTGTCCGCCAATCGGCTTCAGGGTGACGGCAGGGCCCGGACCGGCTGACTTGAAGGCAAAAGTTGGACTACGCCCTGGAATGTCCGCCTGACGCAGGAAATGAACGCTCAATGTGAACCGCTACACGACCCGCTGTTATGTCAAGAGATGACAAGAGTTTTCATGCTGGATGCTCTGTTTTGAAAACGTCAATATCAACCTGAACAAAAATTGAACCAACCAGATGGAGTCTGTGCCCAAGGGATATGTGAATTTTTTTTTTAAAACTGCTTTTCGGTGTTTTTATGACACATGTGTTAAATTAGCCTGTGCCATTTAGCGATTAAACACCATATAATGCCGGGCTGATGGTGAATGTGGATTATGTTGCCATGGCAACCAGGGTGGCGCTAAGAGCTTGAACAGGCATGCGAGTCGTTCCAATTTACGATAGCTGGAGCTACGGCGTTCGGGAAAAAAAACGTGAACACAAGTCGAGATGGTCATAACATTTTCACACATGGAGGCAGCACTTCATGTGATCATGTGACACGCATTACGGAATTTGTACAACCAACAAAACGTGATCCAGCTCACACAGTCTCGTCCAGGATATGGGGGTTCTTCTGTGGCTTGAAAGTGGCACTGGATCTTCTCCCGTAGTCAGAATTTCCGCAACCAGTGCAAAGAATTTGCTAGGATGAGAACGACTCCAATTTCAGCAACAACAGTCAAGCCAAATATCACACTTAGGCCGAAAGATAACAACCCTGAAATGTTATAGACGTGAACTTTGTCAATGGATCATCCCCCAAACTGGTCAGACAAACATCTACATTGAGATAATCCCGACTAATCCACGGGACGCTCTCCCTCTTCCTCCGTCACCGATCGGCATCTCCTCGCAGCTGCGAAGCACATTGGAACATGACCTACATTATTGTACCGTAGGCGCCGGAGACATTCGCCATCTCTCGCAGCAGCCGAAGAAAAAGCACGCTCAGGACCGGCGCAAGTCGGAGGGCTTGAGCCCGGCGCTGGCGGAAACTCTGGATTAGCGCTCGGTGCTGCTGGAGCAGCCTTTGATATGTGGCACAACATGCAACCTTGCAAAGACACACACACACACACTCACACACACTCGAGGGGAATGTTAAACGGTAAGATGGAATCCTCCAAATGAATCATTGATGTCCCCCCCCGTCATCGCTTATACTCGAAAATCCGATACCCGCAGGCCAAAATAAGCGAGCGGCACGAATCTTATGTTCTCATTAAAGGCACCTCTACTAATGAAGACGCTAATTCCTCGCAGATTGGTCTGATGAGTCCCGTGCCGGGATGCAGGGTCGCTAATTTACATCACGTGATTGTTGTAAACACGTGGTGAGCTCACCTGAAGCTAAAGCTAGCGGCACACCAAGCGATGCTGGCAAAAGTGGACAATCGCAAACAAATTACAAACAGTGACTGAGCCGCCGCACACTCCTTCCGATGATCAGCAATCTCAAGTGCCGCCTACGCAATTTCTTTGGAGCACAAGCAACATTGGGAGTCACTGTCAAGGAAAAAGCGGATTGTCCTGACAGCTGGAGCTACGATATTTCCCTGACGAGAGCAAATACAATGAGAGGAAAAGCAGTCGTGCATTCCATCATGTTATCAAGTCTTCCTCTCTTTCTTCTGACCAGTGCCCTTTTTTAAAAAATTTTTTGCTGTCGGATTGTGACCAAACCCAAAAAACGGGTGAGTCATGACATTCTCAATGCGAGCCCGAAGGCACTTTGATGACAGTTTCAGTCAACAGCAGGGGGCAGTGTTGCATGTTCATGCTAAATATGGTCATTTTTTTCCCCTTAAAATAAATCTAAAGGCCTTCCGCACAACCTCGAGCTCTTTCCAATTTAGCAGTTTAGTCCAGTTCAATCTCAGAAATTTTCACCCCTCAATTCTAGCGTTTTTCTGGATTTTGACCAACAGAATATTGTGTTCTAATGCTATAAAAACATGGAGTAATGGCGCAAAAAAAAAAGGCTAAGACATATAAATACATTTTTGGGAGGCAGGGACTATTATTTTTTTAAAACGTATATATGTATGTCTTATGGATTGAATGAATTAATTGCTGGATCGTCAATATGTGGTTTCACAGGGCGGCAAGAGTTGACAGTTGCCACCCTGACAGCTGGCAATGAAGTAATCATGCAATACTAAATTCAACATTTTTAATTTAAAGTTTATAATCTCCGAGCTCCCTACTGAGCCTCCTGTCACCCCGTTTGCCACCCCAGGTAAAACTGTCTAGAGCCGCCACTGCAATCGTCACTTCCTTGCGACAACGGGAACGGAATGGGACACTTCCTTGACTAAAACAGTAACATGCCAAGAAGAGTGCTAGATGTACACAATAAATCCATGAAAGCTAAATTCTCAAGCTGTAAAAGTCCAAACCACCACGATCACAAGCTATTTCCTCCCTTACGCTTCAGTTGTAACATTTTACAAGACTGTAGTCTTCAAAAGATAAATGTTGGAATACTACTAAGCATTTTGATGATAAATTTGATTCAAAAAATGTATTTGGGGTGCTTATATTCCGAGATATGAGCATACTGCAGCTCTGTGACAGATGCGTGACTGCCCGTCTTCCCTCACAGTCAGGGGGCGGGGCTTGGGGAAGAGCGTCGGGAGGTGTGACGCAGCTCGCTTTCTGATTGGTCCGATTGGCTTGACAGCCAACGCCAGCGTCCAATCAGAGCGGCGCACGAGTGGAGGCCGCCCATCCTGTGCCTTCGTGCGTAATGGGAACATCTCGCGCTTTTGCGTCGGCAAACCATAACTACAAACGTGATATAATGTGGCGTGTGAGGTCACATCTGCAAACACACGCACACGCGCGCGCGATCGCCGACCGACACGCCTTCAACCCGAAACAGCAATGAAGGAGCTCTGCTCCAGCGGTATCGAAAATTATAAATAATACAAAAAAGAAGCCTAATTACACCGAATCACACCTACCCAGCCCCCGTTGTCTTGGATCCAGCTGCTGAGGGGTCCGTTTAAGTACTCAGTCATCCACTCGGCTATGTTGTTCACTTGCGACGTCATCTCCGCCTGTGTGGCGCACTCCACGCACACGGTGCCCCCGAACTCGAAGAAGGCGATGATCCGGCCCCAGTTGACGCCGTCCCGGAACAGTTCGTCGATCACCTCGGCGAATCGCCGCTGGGCTGTAGTCGACGAAAGGTACAGCTGCCGAGACATCTCGGTGAAGTCCGGCTGGTAAAGTCTCTCGAGTTCGTCGCCAGCCTCGCGCAGAACCCGGTGGATGTCGGCGAGCGGGTCGGAACCGAGGCTTCGCTTGGGGGCGCAGTCGCGCTCGGGCCCGGCGCTGGCTTCGCGGCACCGGAGCACCAAAGTCGGCGAGGGGGCGACCAGTAAGCCGTTATTAGCAGCGGCGGCATCGTTCTCCTCCTCCTCCTCCGGAGCGGCACCGAACCCCCACGCGTAGCCGCGTTTGGAGAGTTTATGGCAGATATAATTCTCCACGATAGTGCGATTGCGCTCGTTCGCCATCTGGGCTTAATTTGGCACTTTGTACTCTCAGATTTGGCTCTTAAATAAAACACATCGTGCTTCCATTCGATGCGCTGCTCTGCGCGGGGTTCATCCAAAAGTGGAGCGCGACCGAACGGAACCGAGTCGACGCCTAAATCCCACGCGCGAGCAGGAAATGAAAGGTTGCAAAAGTCCCCGCAAAAAGCTGCGAGGCACACGGGCGGGCTTGTCTTTGCATAGAAATCCAATACGCGGAAGAAGCTGGAAGGGGTGCGGATGTATTCCCAGCGCGCGCCAGCCAGACGTGGAAGAGTTGCGCAGGGGGAAAAAAATGGGACGCAAAGTTGTCTGCGCCAGAATGGCCGCTCAGCGACGTGTCGCCGACGGTTAGTTGAGGCGGCGAGTGAGCTCTACTTCGGAGACCACTGGCTTGGTTCACTTCCATGCAGAGCCTTCCTCCTCCTCCCCCTCCTCTTCCTCCTGCTGCTGCTGCTGCTCCGCCAGTGGGCTGCTCCATGCGCGTGAGCTAATCTTGACGTCACGTACGCAAAGTGCACCCTTTGGCTGCGCTCTGGAGCCGCCATGTGTACATGATGAACTGCAGACAAAATCATTCATTGCATTCAAATAGATGCTTGCGAGCCATATGTGTAATGGCTGCACGTCTGCTGTTTTTTTTTTGCTAGATGAGGATAATTAAGACTCCTTCTGGGCATCATGGTGAGGTAGCGTTTAGGTTGCATGTTTGTACCCTGACAGTCAACTTAAAAGCTGGAGGGGGCACAATTAGTCATCAGTGGTGGTGGAGGAGGGGGGCGGGGCATAGGACCATTCACTTCCTCGATCTATGACAAAAATGCATTTTTAACTAAATACGTGCTCTTAATATATTCCACTTTTCAATATGTGTAGATAAAATTCACTATCCTGATCCCAACAGTTTGTATCAACAACAAAATATACACAACCTGTAATTTATTTCCCCAGTGCAAAGGGCTCTCGCATAAAAAATATTATTCAAAGTGGTCACAAAACTGTATATGAAACCAACATTAAGGGTAACAGTTTACTCATTTTTTCCACAAAAATCAACTCACTCAAATTTTTTATATTATTGCGGCACTGTTTGTCCTGCGTATCGTTCCATATCCACAAGAAAATATTAGGCAGACTCACAATGTAGTATAGGGCAATATCAGACTTAGTGTAAGCTCAACTAAGTCATGTCTGCCATCTAGAGGTCATTGGTGATGTTACAACTTAAAACTAAAGTCGATCCCAGCTTATTTGTCGTTTGCCCTGTGGGTTTTGTCCCCACATATTTTTTATGTTGTGGATTTATTTCTCCCCATTTGCAGTGTAAAACGTTGCATGTTTATCAGTATTTCTTCAATTATTATGATTATTTGTTTTGTCATGGGGCCAGTGTGTGGTCACGAGGCGTCAGTTTGCACATCCCCGTTCTACAGTTTCCATGCTGGGACTGAATGGTCCATTCCAAATGCGAATGATTTGTTCTTCTATGTGCCCCGTAACTGTCTGACGACCAGTCCAGGCCAAGGGTTTATCCCACTTCTCACCCAAAGTCAGCAGCAATCGGCTTCAGCTCGCTCCGCCATCCTAATGAGGGCAAACTCTGGAGAAAAACGGATGGATGATTCTTCCTCCATTTATCTACTTGGCTGCATTACATTTTGTGGATGGAGGGTCTCATGTCCCTTGATTTAATTCTACTCACTTCTTCTTGTGAAAATTAATTATCTGGCTTCATCTTCGTCGTATTATTCTCCTTTGGGACAAAAAAAAGAAAGAAAAAAGCGGGAGTGTGGAATAGCCCATTTTGTGCAGATGTGGAAAGCCCCTTCAAGGAAGATTAACTTCTCTCCAGTACAAACGGAATATTTAAATTCTCCCCAAAAAAAAGGACCACCAGGATTCTAAGAGGCCGACTCTTGCACTGTAGCATTTTATTCCACACCACCCGTGCAGGAAGCGAAATCCGCAATATAGAAATACCCTATTTAAGTAGTCCTTACGTGTGTTTTTATGGCATTTCTGCCATTTTTAGGTCTTAAAACACATCATCTGTTTTTAGAGTAAACAATTTCCACCTTTTCCAAACTACCCAACATATCTACTCAATTTATACATGAATAATCCACATCCGAAGATGTACTTTATAAAATGAGACAACAGGCCTCGCTTCCCGTTGGAGTAAAAAGCAGGACTTAAGAGTGACATGGATAATCTTTAGCAAAGACTAAAACGAGCTGATTTAGTTCATTTTTGTTCTCCTTTCAAATTAACTATCAGACAAGAGCGTGGTACCATCTAGTGGTCAACAGTGGAATTACACTAAAAATAAATGGGAACCAGAAATAGTTTAAAACCTGTACAAAATAAAAAAAATAATATGAATGCATGACCTTACGTGTACATTTACAAAAAAAGAAATAGTACAGCACTTTATACTCGAGACATTTTTTTTAATTCTATTTTCAGCGTGGCCCTAACACTTTCCTAGATTTTAAAGACAGTTCAAAATGACACCCAAAAAAAACAGGACCTCTTATGCCCTCAGGACTACAATCATCCTAAAAAAAAACAATCAAACACGGGGAGATGTCATATCTTCACATGTATTTATTCAGTTCAACTGTCAGAAAAAGCACAACAGTGATGTTCTACTTGTGACAAGTTGTTTTCAGTGGCACACAAGGTGAAAGGGGGAGAAGAGAAACAAAAGACTGTACAGAAATCGTGTTTACGTTGATGATTACGAAATGACGAGTGGCCTGCTTGTTCCAAGAGTCCAATCCTGACAGTAAACGCTCAAAGACATTGAAAGCAGAGGCTTTTTCTTTGCATAGCTTAGAGTAGAGCGGGCTACATCTTCTCATTAACGGCGGGTGCATGTCAAGGAATTATTGTATTGGAGGAAACTTCATTGATGATACCTTTTCAATTCTGATTGTGAAACTCATATCGGGTGTGTATGCGTATGAGATTTTTGATACCAACCATAAAAACACCAAAGATTTTTTTTTATACAAAATAAAATAAATCTTACTTTTGTGGTAACATTTGTTACGACCTACTCTATAGTGTATTAAAAAAAAGTCTGCACACCCCTGTACAAATGCCAGAATTTTGTGAGATTTAAAAATTATTATTAACGTGAGCTAGAATGTGGACAAAACAATTTAGAAAAACATTTAACATTGCGCGTTACTGACTTGTTTGTGGAATTCTTTTGCAATCTCAATATGAAATATGTCTTGTTTTGTTTTGAAATCTTATTCATCAATTAATCAAAAACAATATATAACTGACAATCTATTTCACGACTCAACAAAAATAAAAAAAAATATTTCATGTGCATTTTAACAGAATTTTTTTTTTTCCCATTGAGATGAATGAACTTTTCTACCATATTCTAATTGACTGAGATGCACCCGCACGTGTTGTTACCGCAAGTTTGAAAGTAGCAAGAGAAGCTCGGCACGCCTTTTAACCAAAAATCAAACGAGAACGTCGTCAAACTCGAGTCATGTCTTCTCACTTTCATATTTTTGGATTTCTAGCAGGCGTCTTTTCGTCATTGACATCGAACAAACTCACAGAAACAAAAAGAAAACGTTGACTATGAAAAGCGGATATGATTGGTAAACTTTACACCCGCGTGTCAGTGTGGACGGGCTCCGTTTTGCGCTCGCTTGGTCAGTAGTCACATCTTAAGGCTCGATTCGAACAGGTCGCCGCTCATCGAAGACAACTCCAAAAGAATTGTCACAACACATTTTGGCATTCGACTATCAGAGTGCGGAAAAAAAGACGAATCCTATGTTCGTTCACACGTTCATGAAATCACATTCCGGACCAAAAGAAGACTTGAAAAAAAAAAAAAAGAAAAACTATATTGGACACCATTTAGACAGGATGTTAGTATATTTAATCGTAACAACCTGTGCTTGGCAGGACAACAAAAGTGGACTGTCTGCATGTCAAACAAATCTCTAGCGCCCCCCGTGGACCTGCACAGGCATTACAACAAGTCCCGTTGCCTTGATTTAGGACAGCGTCAAGTTCACACCGAGTGCGTGGCATAATATGTGCAATGACACATAAAAACTGCACGCAAGCTTCCTTATGCACGCTTGAACAATAAAAAGAGGAAGAAGAAAAAAAAAAAAGTGTATGAGATTGAAAGGTGAACAGTCACTTGAGCTTTCGGTCAGCATGACTTGACATAATAGGACTTGCTGAAATGAAGTAGGATGAGAACAAAATGGTAATGGCTTTTTTTTTTTCTCAAAGAGGGTTGGCTTATTCGCAACATAGAAGCATGCGCAATTTTAATTATAGTTGCTTTTTATTTCTTTTGGAGTTTTGTTATTTTTAAATATAGGTAATTTCAATTAGTTTTCAGGGCGGCCTTGTTAGTTTTTATTAGTTTTAGTTTCCCCACAAACACTTAGTTTTACTTTTATTATTATTTTTTTTTTAAATTGCTGTTTCACTTGGGAGGATGATTAGAAAAACACTAGAGTATATATTGTATAGTAAAAATTCAAGAAAAATATTCTTTTAAAACATTTATAGACGACTGTCCGACCATCTCTTCTTCCGGCTAACGGCTGTGCAGTAACATCGAAATGATTTTAAAACAACCCCATAGTCTTATGTCTTAAAAAACAAAACAAAAAAAGATGATTGTTATAATTGTAGTTCGTTTTAGTTAGTACTTTTATAAACGTAAAATATAGATTCAGTTAGTTTTTTTTGTGTTTATTTCATGAACAATTTGTTTTTTTCCACAATTTTAGTTTAAGTTATTTCGTTAGTTTTCATTTTCGAAAATAACCTTGACGCACGCTTCCGCTTTTTATTGTCCACTTTCCACCAAGAAACAAAATTTGGGTCAGTTTGGTAGGGCATTAATTTTTTTTTTTTTGCATTTGTTTCGACTCGTGCCAAAATAATATCAGATCTCCTTTTTGCACCCTTGTGAGAGGGTAGCAAGTCTCACTGTCGTTTGTTAACTAGGTGAACGACAATTATGCTTAATTTATAGTGACAATTCCAAATCAATGCCTATATAAAAATAACGAATAATACTACTAATAAAATTGTCCTTTCTCATACGTTCTTCGTGCACCCAATGTGCCAAGTCAAGAAGAAAGAAGCAAGCACAAAATGGTCCCCCGGTGCGACTGCTGTGATGTCACGCTGACGGTGTATAGCTATGGAAACACGAGCCAGATCGCTATCATTGCAGTCCCGCTGCGTCAAACCGAACTGGCATGCTTGGCGGAAACGTGGTTGAAGCTCATTGTTCCGTCCATACCACAATCGCATTTGGATCACCGAAACACTTATTTTACGCCACAGCTGCGCACGTGCGCTCACGCACACACGCAAAAACTGTCCGTGTTCCGACGGAGCGGCCCACTTAAGTGGTCTTTGCCCGCAAAGACTTAACGGTCGGTTTGAGAAAAAGCTTCTTACGGGGTGAAACAATACACTTCTAACACGGTGGCCCTTTCGTTTTTCAAAGCATGCAACGCGAGGACAAAAGGTGACGAACGGGTCTTGTTTTCACTAGAGCCCCCGTGGGAGGGAATTTCAGGCCATATTTGGCACAACCGGTCCGACAGGATATTGCTTTTCCTGCGCAAAGAGGCGGGGAGGCCCGCTACTGTTTACTATCGCCTCCCTCCGTTATTACGACACCAAAATACACCTGCTAAATTAAGGCTGCTCCCGTGACAAGAAGCATGTGCACGTTTAAAGTGAAATCTCACGGCGCGGGGTGGGTGAGGGCGGGGTGGGCATGAGTCGCGGAGGGTAAACGCACTAGGCCGTTCACCCCGCTGCTTCGGTCGACCTTTTTGGGACGAGGGAACGGCGGCGGTTACTCTCGCTTGTCGGCCGCCTTGGACTGCTCCCTCTGAATCATGCAGCGGCGCACGATGCTGTCGAAACTGCCCAGGTAGAAGAGCGCGATGGTACGGAACAGACCCATGGTGACGATCTGCAAAGAAAATATCATCACAGACGCGGGCGACTGCGGCGGGAAAGAACAAAAGTAACCCTCCGTTTCATTAACCGATGGGGAATACTGAAAGCGCAGTTGTCCTCGAGGGCCACTCACTTGCAGTTTTTTTTGTTGTAAACCGAGAACGGCCTGTACTTCCTTTTCACTCCTCTGTTTCCATCAGATATGAATATCAGTAGCATGTCATTTTTTTTGTTTCCCCCCTCCAAAGGTAGCAGACGTTTTATGGTATGAATCACTTAATCTTACAGCAACCACTGGTCAAGAATGCTGCTTTTCAAGTCCTTACTGGTACAGTTCCAGCAACGTGGACCGGTGAGCCAAAGATTAGATTGCAAAATCGTACTCATGGTCTAAAGCAGGGATCACCAACTCCGGTCCTCGAGGGCCCCTCCCCTGCCTGTTTTAGATGTCTCCCCTCCTCCAAGCCACCTGATTCAAATGATCTGGATCATTATCGGGTTTCTGCGGAGCTGATCATTTGAATCAGGTGTGATTGATGAGGGAAAGATCGAAAAGACGCAGGGTAGGGGCCCTCCAGGTCCGGAGTTGGTGACCCCTGGACTGGTCTTGGACCATAAGATACTCAAGACCTTGTCGTTTAATAAGAGAGGTCAGGACTCTTCAAAGGAAAACACAAGTTGATGTGCGTACCTGCTGAAGGCCTTCTGTGATGGAGGTGACAGGTGACATCCCACAAGTGAGGGCCGACAACATGTAGCCGTCTGGACCCACCGAGCTGTGAAAGTTGCCTTGCTGTGGGAACCAAAGAAGACAACACTCCTTAGTCCTTACGCTTAAATTCAAACAGGAATTTATTGCGACGCTTCATTGGAGCGGCCGCTAACTGATATGTATAAAACGAGTAAAATGCGAGTCACTCCTTACCACGGCATCACGGACAACAATCTTGGCCACTTGGTCAGGTTGACAAACTCCGGACGTTTCCGAGATTAATCTGGTCTCCAGAGGCTAAAATCAAAAGAAAAGAGCGCTGATTAAAACAAAAAGTGGATGAATGTAGGTTAAAACGACTTGTATGGTGAGCAACATTCACCTTTGTTTTGTTTTCTTCAACCAGTCCTGGCGTGTCGGTGTCCGGTGGGAAGGCCAGCGTCACGTAGATATTGTATGGCTTTATCTGAGAAAAAAAAAAAAAAAACGTCGAGCCGGAGTTGTAATCAAGTCTGGACAGGAAGGCCTGCTAACTCTTTACCTCCATCTGCAGCGACTCGGCCAAGCCGCGCAGTGCAAACTTGGACGGCGAGTAAGCCGTGTAGCCAAACAGGCCGATCTGTCCCGCCTGGGAGGACACGAACATGATGCGGCCCATTCTTCTCTCCTTCATGGTTGTTATGACGGCACGCGTTGGATAAACGCTGCCCAGGTAGTTCACTTCCATCAGCCTCTGTTGCAGAAACGATTAAGACAAGTTTGTTGAAGAATGTATATCCAGAATAAGAAGAGAACCTCGGTTGCGCACCTTGAAACGCTCCACTTCCACTTCCTCGAACCTTCCAGAAAAGGACGTTCCGGCGCAGTTTACCAGCATATCGACAGGGCCCAACTTTTCTTGAGCCTGCGCGAGTGCCAAAGCGCATTTCAATACATCGGCAAAGGAATATCAGCTCACGTGAAAGTTAAGCATTACCTGTTTTATAACACTTTCCACCTGACCGTAATCACTGGAAACATCCACTGATATGCAAAGCACAACCTGAGTCAAGAGACATTTTCATTATTTCATGACCCTAAGCAATCAAAATCATGATTTTTTTTTTTCGAAAAGACATCATACCTGTTTGTCATTGATGGCAAATTTCTCCACCTCTTTCTTGGCTTGAATCAACTTGGCCTGCAAGAAGGCAAATATCCACTTTTCAAAGCATGCTCTTGTGTGAGTTTATGAGAAAAGTTAAAAAGGGGACTACAGCAAATCCTTAGTTTCTGACCATCTCAAAGGAGAAGTTGCCGCCATATAAAAAAGAAGCAAGTTGTACAGTGAGGAACCTTCCGTCTAAAGATTATTTCATGCTGTAGTTATAAAACTGCATTGAGATAGAAAGGCGGCGCAATTCAGGACAATTGCCTCACAGTCTCGAACAATCCAAAAACATACATGCTTGATGAATATTCGTACCTGGTCATAGGAGTTAAAAAAACATCAACAAAAAAAATATTTTGACTTACCTCATCTCGTGCCACCAGCGTAATAAAAGCTCCTTGTCTGTAGCATTCCATCGCTATACATTTCCCAATACCACTGGAGCCTCCAGTCACCTGGAAATTACAAGATGAGCTATTAATTCAATTCCAAGTTTATCTACATAGATGTGGCGCTGCCAAATGATCTTGAAATAATCCATGTAATGTTAGCAGGGGTGTCAAACACATTATTTTCTACTCGGTGGGCCACTATGACAGTGAACCCGTATAAATCATCGTTGTTATTATTATTAAATATACGCAACAAACTGATGGATAACTAGTTTTTAAAATCAGAATCCGGAAAAAGATTTGTTTGTTTGAATACCATTCAATTCATTTTAAAAGTGTGATTGGTAACACAGGAAAAAAATGCTTGCAACATTTTTAAGTTTTTAAAATTGATGACAATTTGCAATTTTGGTATTTTAGCAAGAAACATGATTTGCCTTTGCGGGCCACATTAAATGATGTAGCGGGTCGGATCTGGCGCCCGGGCCTTGAGTTTGACACCATGTGATACATGTAGCTTGTATCTGACAGTACTGTACTTCCTCAACTTGTAGCATTATAGCCAAAGTGAACTGGAAGACGCTCGACATGACAGCTAACTAGCCATACTTTGTACGTACGCGTGACAATACTTACGTCGTAGCAATCCTTACATTAAAACGTCCAATCAAGCAATCCTGCCGTGCTACAAGCGCATATTCAACATACAAAATGCTTTTCCGGTGGACTTACCACGACGTGGGCCCCGTTCAGTTTGAGGGGTTTTGGGCTAATCAGCGGCGATATTATGTACAGAAGCAGCACGAAGGCGACAATGAAGGCGGCGACGACCAGCAGCATGATGAACGGCAGTAGCAGCCACCAGGAATGAACAAAAAGCCAAGCCGTAATCGTTGCGCTCAAGCTTTCTTCTGAGGACATGGGTGATGACGGGCTGTGGTTAGCTTGTTTGCGAACTAGCTGGCCACCTTCGGG
Source organism: Idiotropiscis lumnitzeri (assembly GCF_059441095.1). Classification (NCBI taxonomy): domain Eukaryota; kingdom Metazoa; phylum Chordata; class Actinopteri; order Syngnathiformes; family Syngnathidae; genus Idiotropiscis; species Idiotropiscis lumnitzeri. Next base: position 18,794,132 of record NC_142402.1, read on the forward strand.
GATCCACAACGAATCGGCGACATGGAGGGGGGCTCACATGGGGAGGCGAAACGCATGATTCGGAGGAATTTTGCCGAAGTGATGATCAAAAGTTATGAGGTGTGTGAGGGGCAAGTTTAATATCCGGTGTTGGACCCGGGTTTGTTGTAACGAAGCGTAGTCCGTGCAAACCAAAACAAAATTGTCCAGTGAAAACGGTCTTTTCCAGTGGCATGTGGTATATGTAGTTCTCAAGAGCAGACGACTACCCAGCGCCAGTCTTAGTGGACTACAACTCCCAAAATGCAACTTTGCACTTTAACTTTGGGAGTCTCGAGTTGCTGTACGAGCGTATCCACTACTCCATGTACGACACATTAAACATTTAAAGATAACCCTTCACATTTATCGTATTTATATTTTATTTACATTTCAGAAATGGAAAAAAACGGGAGTACAACACGTAAAATTGACCTCTGAGGCAAAAAATTGTTTTATGTTAGTATATTATAGTGTAAAGAAAATCCCCATCAAAACGCAAAATAACATGAAGAGTAGTTTACATTCCGTGTAAGTGTACAGGAAATATGGAAGTATTATACATGTGTTAGTTGTAGTAATAGTAGTAGTGACGATGCACTTTGATGGTAAAGCACTATGACAAACTGAGACAAACCCATAGAAAAATAAACAGCTTCTCTAGAAGGCACAGCGTCACTTTTAATTGGAGATGTATCTATTAGCCGCAATGTACAAATAAGCCTCCAACTCCAGACTGTTACGTCAAAATTCACTATCCAATTTTATCCTTATATGAGGCGTCCCCCGCCCCTCTTTTTTTTTTTAGCAGTTAGTAACCAGCATCAATTAAGTTATGATTTTAAAAACAAACAAATAAAATGTCCTGTACGCTGTGATGAAAGAGTGACAAAAATCTGGAGTCCTTGTTTCAATTAACGCTGGTCTGGCACCTTTGGTGATCCATTCAACACATACAAATTGTGAGAGTGGACAGGCGATCCCAACCTCGGCTCTAATGTAGCTCTCATGTAGAGTGTCTCAGCAAGTCTAAAATGCCTGTGATAGATATATATACTACATTGAGATTTCGAACATGTATAACAAGAAATCCAAGCTTCTTCACTCCTCTGTATGATACCACAAAATACATTATATTATAAAATGTTTGTTGCTTATTTATACAAAACAGAGAAGATGGGACGTTGATCCAACAACCCATTCAATTTGTCATGAAGCTTATATTTATTGTATTTGAAGAAGAATGAGTGTCAAAAGTATTTTCTTCAGCCTTTCTGTGGTTATCAGACTGGGAGACAGAGGTCTGGTGAATAGTTAAGATAGGATGGGCAAAAGGAGAAAAAAAAAACAGTAAATAGAACATTGCAATTCTTTTGCTTTGGTTTGGCCTGCTTCCCAAATATCAAACTAGCCTTCCTGTCCAAAGTCCTCTGTGAATTTTTTCAGTTTTTCCAGATCCTGTTCATTGACGGTGGGCTTGGTGTTGGTCAGAGACCTCAGCATGTCAGTCTGCAAAGAGAGAATCAATAGCGAGCATTATTCCACCACAACATGTCAGAAAAGACAGCGCTGTCCTGGAAGACGCCTCACCATGCAAACTACAGGTTCCAGAAGCTTCTCTCCTGGCACGTCGACCCATGTCATCTCAACTGCGTTGGGATCGCCAGGTGAGCAAGGCGTCAAGAGATCGTGTACGATTATTAGGGGGTCCGATCTCGATGGGCCATTCACCTTAGAAAACGCAATCAATTTAAAACACATGATGATTAGGAAGAAATGACGTGCCGATTAAAAAAAAAAAAAGTACCCTTTTAAAGTGGGTTGCCGCCTGGACCTTTCGGACGGGCTGCATGAGCGCATCTCTCACGATGATACTGATATCCGCGCCCGAGTAACCGTCGGTTTTCTTGCCCAGAGTGACGAAATCGGAGTCGGTCAGACTATTGGGGGTGGAGCCCAAGTTGAGCTTAAACATGAAGCCGCGAGCGTGCTCTTCTGGCAGCGGAATATAGATCCTCTTCTCAAATCTAAAATGAACAGAAGGTGAGCGGACAATGGTGTGTGCGCGCTCCGCAACTCGTACCAACTACAGACGAGCCAGTACCTTCTTCTGATGGCAGAGTCGAGGGTCCACGGGATGTTTGTTGCCCCGAGTACCAGCACACCTTCATTGTCATTTCCAACACCTGAAACAAGAGAACAGCACCGTGTAGATTTAATGAGGCGCCAGATTTAAATACCAAACCTCTCGGGGAAAGGGCTCACTTTTTAAATATTTTTCCAATGTATTTGCGTGACTTAAATATCAGAAAAATGGTTGCGTCCAGCGTACGCCTTGTAAACTTCACATCTATTTATAGTGCAGCAGCAGCATTTTTTCTGCCCTATGTCATCCGGTTAGCAATTCATTGTTAACATTTTACTGAGTGACGGAAAGATAGGGAGGGGTTGAAAGTTGTTAGCGTCTAAAGCAAAACGAAACGTCGCCTACAAATTAAAATACAAGTGCAATGTTTGCTGGCTTGCCAACGTGTGTTTACTCGTACACTCGAGTTCCTGCAAAAATAATCGGGTTGCAAAACATTCGGGTGAGGTCTTAAAATGTCTGTCAAAATGCAGTTGACGCCAGAAGTTTAGCTACACTGTAAAAAAAAAAAAATAAATAAAAAAAAAAAAAAATAAATAAACGCTTTTGCCCATTTTCATCAAGACTGAGATTAGGGGCTTGTGATAGCGACTCCAAAACAAAACACTCACTTTATTCTTCGGAAGCCACTTTGGAACCAGTTTGGCACTATTGCTTCATATCATAATCAATTCGGAAGACCCGTTTTGCACCAACACTTGAACTTCCTGGCTGACGTCTTGAGACGTTGCTTCATTATTTCTGCAAATTCATCTTTCCCCATCTATGTTGTCAAGTGCACCAGTCCCTCCTGAAGCAAAGCAACACCCTTTTTCTTCCTAATGTCATGATGCTCGATGTGAGCAAACATTTCAGGCTCGTCAGACCACAGGAGGTCCTTAGAATTAAATTTGAGTCATGTCTTAAAAAAAAAAGTCCCTGTGTGCATTTGCAAACTAACTTCACTATGGATCACGAGACGGGCTTCAGTCAGCATCTTCACAATTTCTTTGACTTTTTTCCTTGGGTTGGTTTGCACATTTCATGCCAAAGCCCGTTCATTTATGAGACACAGAACCCGTCTCCTTCCTAAACTCCCATGCTGTCAATCCTTGCCCATCATAGTTTGAACAAATGAATGTGGCACCTTCGGGCATCTGCAAATTGCAGCCAAGGATCAACCACACTCTCTTCCTGATATCTGGGCTGATTTCGTTTGACTTCCCAATATTAAAGTTCCGGGTGTGTCATCAAACACACCCGCGACACGCGTGTCTGGAATTAACAAGGTCAATTAACCAATCAGAAGCTTCCCAAAACATGACATCATCTCAAGTTTCCCAAATTGTTTAAAGGCGTAATCATTTTTATTACGCCCGGTAAGGATGGCTCGTTACCTGAACATATGCCAACATTGAAATTTAGTTTCACTTTGACGTAATAAATTCTAAGAGATCATAATGAGGTGCTTTCGATTTCATCAACCAATGGTTGAAGCTCATCAGACCAACCTTGCATCTGCACCAGGAACTCTGTCTTGATACGTCGCGCCGCCTCGCTTTCGTTCTCGCTTCGGGAGCCGCAGAGGGAGTCGATCTCATCGATGAAGATAATGGAGGGCTTGTGTTCCCTCGCGAGGGCGAACAGATTCTTAACTAACCTGAATGACAGAAGCCGCACGTTCATGATGTCAACAAAACGCCGCTTTGATCATACTGCCACGCTTTGCGAATAGCCAAACTTACTTTTCACTTTCTCCCAACCATTTGGACACAAGATCAGAAGAGGAGACCGACAGGAAGGTGGAGTTGTTTGCTTCAGTGGCGACAGCTTTAGCAAGATAAGACTTTCCTGTACCTGGAGGTCCGAAGAGCAGGATCCCCCTCCAAGGTGTTCTCTTGCCTTCAAATCACCAAAGCGATCGTTGGTGATTAGGAACACAAGACCTGGTGCGAACACGAAATGGTACAATGTACCTGTAAATAGGTGAGGGAATTTGATTGGCAGAATCACAGCTTCCTTCAGGGCCTCCTTGGCGCCCTCCAAACCCGCAACATCATCCCACTTGATGTTTGGCTTCTCCATAACAATTGCACCTGGCGGGGGAAAAAAAAACAAAAAACATTTTATGACATCACTGACATTGCATGAATAACAAATACCGCACACTCGCTGGCCAGAACATGAGGTACAGCAACACGATATAACGTGGATAAAGTCAAGAAACATCATATACAATTTGAACGCATCAAAAGTTGTATTATTTGGAGTTCAACCTAACAAAATTGTCTTTAAGTTAATTTGTGACATCACACAAGAGAAATGCAAATCTTTTAAGACATAAGGATAAACTCAATCAGTGCTTTTGTAAACGGAACTCTCCAGCAACAGAATATAATGTCTGGCTGCTCTTGACATTATGAGCAATACAAATGCTTATTCAATATCGATGACATTTCTTATACAAAAATCCTGCTCTCGTTTGATGCGGTGCTGTGTTTCACTACTCAAGTACGCAAACAACAAACCTGAGAGTTGATTCTGCATCTTCTTTTTCTCCGGATCATCAGCATCGTCACTATCATTCCTGAGCACACAAACCAACAAGACTGAAGATCTTAAGTCTGACCTGAATGAGTCCATACATCACTGCCCCACCCACAAACGCACCCTTTGTCATTCGACTCTTTGACAGGTTTAGAAGGCGGTGCTTTCTCCTTCTTTTGCAGATACTCCTTCAACTTCTCTGCCCGGTCCAAATATTCGGCACATTTTGCGCGGATGCTCTGTTTTGCTTTGTCACCTTGAGCTTCATCTGGGCAGTCCGGAAAACATGAGAGAAACATACAGAAACACAGCATGACTTTTTCAAATGTTTGCCAAACCATGCAGGCTGAATTAAGATATTCTGTAAAAAATTATAGCTTACATTTGACTACGTGGAGGAAGTACTGTACAGCAGCCTGGTACATACGCAGAGCCTCCTCATAATTCTGAGCTTTATCCTCCTGAGCCGCCTTGCTGGCAAGATCGATGGCTTTCTAGGAACAAAGACGTACAAGAGAACCGTTTTGAGTTTTGACTCAAATCAACAAGAGGGGCAACTTAGAGAATTTCCCCACCACCTTGCAAATGGCAATCAAAGTAAACACAATCATGGGCTATCACTAAAAGATTATCGGGAGTGTCAACATGAACACATGTTAAATAGATACAATGGCAAATTCTTGTGTCTGGCCTGACTGAGTCAATGATTGTGAAGTGCAATGTGTTGAGTGTTTGTATACCTTGCCTCACAATGCTTTTGCCACAATGAAAACAACAAGGTAATGACTTTGAAACCACAGTGTAACTTTACAATATTATTTCTTCTTTGTATTTTGCATACGTCTGGATGCCCTTTACCATGCTCTCTCTCACGGGTCAAGCTTGGAACTAAAACTGGCATACATCGTTATGTAAGTGGTGCAGCTGTCAAAACATTTTAATGACATTTTCGCAAGGACGTGCGAGACCTCTAATGACAATGTGAAATCCATCACACACAAGTATTAGTTCAAATGTTGGTTTTCATGTCCCAACTGACGTCGCGCACTGAAAGGCACTCAGTTGTTCCGCGTGACGACATCAAGGTAGGAATGCCAGCACCTGACGACAACGTCCACTTCCTATTAGCTTCTGTTTTTTTCTCTTTACAAGACGACTCTAAAGCCATCTTGAAACATAACAGCCAGTTTGTGATATAATTACAAAAATGTCGCTCTCTAATGTAAGATGGAGTCACCGCAAAGGCCAAAAACAACATGCTAGTATGATCATTAGCCGCGCTGTCAACTAAAGCTCACGGTTGTGACACACTGTCGGATAGAACATTAAAAATTATGTTTCGGGACACATTTATTCGGGAGTAAAAGACTTAATGGCCGATAGTTTTAGTTGCTGACGGTGGACTTTCGCCAAATAATATCAAAGTTAGCAACGGCTAAGGGAGCTAAACTGGCTAGTTAGCAGCGCGCATTGTTTCTTCTTTCGACAGTCGTCCAAATATGAAACAGAACATTTCAAATATCAACAACCTAACACAAAACAACGCCTTTATTCAACGTGGTGGAGGAAAATATTTAGTTATTGCCCAATTGTTTCGGTAGCGTCTCGTTCGAGCGTTCACTTACCTGTAAATTATTGTTGGTAGCCATGAGGGCTGATCACTTGTCCGTTGGGCGAAACGATCGACAGATCTTCAAAAGAATCTGCTTTTAAAAAACTTAGTTGCTAAGTCAACTCGTCAACATGTAATTCAAGGAGCGCTTTGGCTTGTTTTCCTTTCTGAAATCGTCCCCGACTTGTTTCGAGGAGGGAACTTCCGCATTGAAAAGCGTCGACTTGCGCACGGGGAATGTGATGACGTCACGACGCAACAGACGCTCGGGCACGTCACTGGACTTGATTTTTGTTTTCTTTTTCTTTTTAATTCAAAACAATAATTGACCTGACTGACCCTCTTCCCTTTCTGGCATATGAATTCATTTTGGAAGATTATTGAATGTTGGACATGTCAACTTTAAATCCACGGCTGCCTAAAAAAAATCATACTGTTTGCTACAGCACACACATGGCCCATGGGGTCCTCGATTTACGACTTGACTCCATCGCCGCCGAATTTGTACGCATTTAGACTATCATTTACGCAATCAAGTTAAAAATAATACAATAAAAATGGATGAGAAACACTTTAAGGGTGATAAACATACTGAGCGTGCTTCTCGTGGAAGTTACAAAAATACATATACTTTTTCAGCTGGGGTTTTCATTTATCAGTGATTGAGAATTTATTTTTCTGCCTACTTTTTAATTTTATTCCCTCAAATTTGGAAACATCTGCACCTTCTGCTCCTAACACTGTCAAAACAGACATGACTTTTTGCAGCTTTTGAAATTGATACAATGTTAAGAAAAAGAAAGACGTAGTTGAACTCTTGATTGACTGTTGTACTTGTAAACGTACTTCTACTTACTGAGTGTGAGTACTTTTACCACCCCTGCACATGACCAGCATCCTTACCCCACAATGTACGGTAATTTGCACAAGAAACATAATTCTTTATCAACCTCTTTATATTCTAGGTACTCCTGAAGCTCTTCGGCTCTGTCCAGGTACTCCTTACATTTGTCTCTGATTTTCTGATTGCCATCTTTACCCTGGGGTTCACCTGACGGAAAGAAAGACATCATTTTCATTAGCATTCAATGGAGCGATCTATTCTTTTGCCTATAAATTAAAATTTGATACAACTTGTGGGCTGTTTGAATTTTAAAGTTTCAAGGTTCTAAGAGCAACAAGCACGATTTAGCCCAACTTTAGGCGATCCACTTCCATGTGTGGATGGCGAAGACCCCAGTTGGAGCCTTTTGGAACAACATCGGACAAAATGCGTTACCTGCCTCGGCGACTCACGATTTAAAATGTGGAGAAAGTACTTGACGGCGTGTTTGTAGGATCGAACGGCCTCTTCGTAGTTTCCCGCCTGGTCCTCTTGCGCGGCCTTCTGCGCCACTGTGATGGCTTTCTGAAAGACGACAATCATGCTTGCTTGAAACGTGTTCTTTATTCTTTGATTTGCTTATTGGGCTGCATATGAGGCGCAACGTTCAACAATATCGTTAAATGGATCTCGCTCAGACAATGCCAGCCAAAACAAAAACAAATATATACGGCAGCGCTTGTATTGAATCTGAATGTGAGTCAAGAGCTCAACAGTTCAGATTTTATTTTCCAATATTTACATCTGCATCTGATAATCGATGGATGCAAGATAGTTTGAAATATTTAGGGAAGGTGTGGAATTTTCTCATAATCTATTTTTCAAGTGACTGTTTTGTTTTGTTTCCCAGGTGTGCCTTCATCAAACCCGAAAGCAAAAAGATTAATAATAATAAAAAAAAAATGTTTGTAAGACAAGCAGAAGAAATTGAAGAAAAATTGAATGTATTATTCCTGTTACTGGATTTTGACTCCATCAATTACAATATTTCTACTCAAATTTAAAACAAAAGGTGTTTAATGCCAGATCTAGTTGTCAATAGCTGGAATTATAAGTTTGTCCCATGTTCATCTTTTAGAGTTCGGCCCAAATGTATCCAGGCGACAGCAAAACTAAAGGAAGGGGCCTCACTGTCCCAAAACATTTAGAAGTGAGTAAAGATGTCTTCTCATCACAAAATAAAGATTAAAAGAATAAAATCCCACTCATTTTCATGATTAAGAAGGATGTTTTTATGGAAAACGCATTTTATTGTATTTTCTATTTTTCTTTTTCAGTCATTTGGATATCATACAATGCTGAACTTTACAATTAACTTGGTTAGGGCAACGCACAAGTTTTATTTATGGACTGCATAATCTTAGTTCACTTTTATTGCAAAGCGAGGAGCACAGATGTTATGATAACAAGTACAGTAATAAATATGAAGAGGCTGAACCATAAACGAGTCAACAACGTGCCGGTGCAGTCAACAAAATGTCTGCCTCCACAAACTTGTTCGCTTCAAATAGTAGACAAGTTGTTGTTAAAGCGTTCTCAGTCACAGCTCTGAACATAATGACTTGATTCGTTCACTAAAAATGACCATCGCGTTTGTCATTTACGTTCAACATAAAAACAAAAGTGAGAAATTACTTCATCCTACCTTCAGATTGGTGGGCTCCATTTCGTGAGTCTGAGAGGACCCAAAAAAGCAACAAATTGAAACTCAAAACCAACACCGGGTTTGAATTGGTTGAAAATCAGTCACTGGCAAGTGACAGCGCAAAGAAGTTCCTTGTTGGCGTGTATGTGTGTGTGCGCGTGCACGTGTGACACAGACGTGCCACACGCTTAACAATGCCGACCAGCGGGTGAGTCACAAGTTGTTGTCGTGCGAGTTCCAAACTGCTGCGCCGAAGCCTTCGCTTTTCCTCACCTATCATGGAATCCCCTTCAAGCACAAATGTTTCCTTATCATGATTTTACAAAATGTACTTAAAAAAACAGCACTCGTTCTAAAGTGAAACACGGTGAGCTCGCCCTCATTTCACTTCGACATCTGAAACTTGAGACTTATGTCACGCCCCTTAAAAAATAAATAACTAAAAAATGTCATACACAGCAGTGCCGCTAGAGGGAGCAAGCGTAAAAGTTTTCAACATTGATGGTGACGTACTTAAATTATCTGACAAAAATATTTGAAATTATTTTAAAATGGAGTTGAGCAGGCGCACAAACACACACACATTCACAATTTTTATATCTTCACGACTACAGCAAATGTACAGAAACGCCTCCATTTCGACATATGAATACCCCCCAAACTGTCATGTTTTTTAGTTTTGTTTGTCCAAAAGTTAATTATTGGAGAAAGTGGCTATTTTACTGGAAAATGAATGCAAATTAAAGTGGTAGGAACTGGGTAACGAAGTACAAGAAGACAAAAATCCAGGTAAGGAACCAATTTATTTTTTTACGACTCTAATTGATCTCACACTGTATATAAGTCATTAGTGCTCAAAATAGGGTACATATTTATTGCGGAAAGAAGTTTTTGAACTACAATAAAAAAAAATAATCCACAAGATTCGACATTTTATATAATTGACAGTAAAAAAAAACGACATACTTTTTTTAACTTGAATTTGGGCCCACTTTTAAGTTGAATAAAAATATCTTCTTTTTAACCGTGTTCCTTCTTTCCCCTTTTCACTTTTATTCAAGTCACAGTATTTATTGATTTGTATTATTTTTACACTAATAACTGTACTCGTACTCGAGAGTACTTGACGTCTGCCGCCAGTGACGAATCGTGACAGGAGGACCACACAAGCAGTCGTGTGACACCTGAGCTCGTCAGTGAGCGAACCTTCTTTGCATGACAAGAGAAAAACGTGAAGCTCTCCACAAGGAAACATGCTTCCCTGGGACATTTCCTCCTCCAGCGGGTCGTCACGGTAAAGGCTGGACTTGGGGCAAAGTTGTTCTGCTGAGGAAGAATTCCCGCGCGTAAATGACGCGGCGCTCCTCGGGGTTCTCCAGATGACCAAACCCACAGTCGGGACCTTTCGCGTGGAACATGGGGAGAGAGGTGACGCCAGCTCACCTCCTCGCAGTTTTCCTCGCTATTATTGTTTGCAGGTGCACGCGCGCACAAGAAACCTTTAATGGACTCGCTGGTTTTAGTTTGAGTCCTCCGTACTTCAACCTGGCGCAAGGATCGAGAATTACTTCAACGGCAACCTGCGGGAAAGATGAGTTCGGGACTCCGAGGGCTGATTTGTACTGTAAACTTGTCGGAGGACCAACCACTGGACTTCTCTCTCAGAATATTCGGGTAAGTTGCACCTTCATTTTTATTAACATTACAAAGCCACCATTCTGAATGTTTCCTGTTGCCTCAAACGAGGTTTCAACTGCCAGAAATCCTTAAGAGTTTTCACTCCATTGTTTGTGAAGGAAATAGCCTTCAGCAGAAGAAGTGCAAGGGCACTACATCACTTTGGGAAGAATAGAAGTCCGACAATGAAACATACACAATGCTTGAATTTGAATGCACCGTCAGGGGGGCACAATGGGAGTCCAATTCAGTTCCTGAAGGTCTAAACTTAATCTCCGGATACATAATATCTTGTTTTTCCACGCTTTTTTTTTTTTTTTTTTTTAATTTTCCTTTTATTGGGATGACATTTGGACTTGCCACCTACAAGAAGTTGTGTTCTGGTTGTGGAACGTGATCTTCCAGAAGAATTCAGCGACTTTTTGCATTTTTGGTCACGAAAGATGCTCATGACTTAGATATAGACACCTAGAGGGGTTGTCTTCATTTTTTTAACTTCAAAACTATTGGACATTTAATGTCCGTCAAGGTACGATAGACACTAACAATTTGTGATCCCATCTGAACTCCAAAGTAACTTTTTTCAGGTTCAACTTCTCATTTGCTTGGATCAACCCCTCCCTCCCCAGCAAATGAAGATGTCAATGTAGAACTTTAATTAACTCCGAAAAAAAAATAATAATAAATAAATATATATATGTATATGCTGCTTTTTTTTACGAGTGACTCCAATAAAAAATGTGTCATGCCACCTAGCATGGTGGTGAATCATAATTAAGAGTCATATTTTGAACTTCCTGTCATAAGCAAATCTTTGCTATAATCCAGGGCCAGTTCTGTGACTACTGCAACGCGGCTGACCCGAACAAAGCCCACCCGGTGACCAACGCCATTGACGGGACGGAGCGCTGGTGGCAGAGCCCCCCTCTGTCCAAAGGGTTAGGCTACAACGAGGTCAACGTCACCCTGGACCTCGGACAGGTAAGCAATATCGGAACCAGATTTTTTTTTTTTTTAAAATATGCTTGGAAGGAAGGAATTTGCGCCTCACGCTTTCTATGGCATTTAAACGTCACCCAGAGCAATTGTGGCTTGTTGTGATGTTTTTTTTTTGTGTTTTTTTTTCGCGTCAATTATTCGCGCCCTGGCAGTGGCGATCATGTGAGCAATGCTGTTAATGTGTGCCAACAATCACATTCATGCCCCCGTGGCTGGCAAATATGCTCCCGTCTTGACCAGTGGACCCTGTGGCAGGAGTCTTGGCTCGCGGCCTCTTAAATTTGCACGTCAAGCTTAATTATCAACTGTGACCAAATACAGGAATTCTCTGGTTTGCGTTTAATTGTAAGAAGAATTTGAAGACTGTCGGCGTAATATTTCTGTTTTTGACTTTTGTCGTGCCGCATCATGGGAGCTGGCTTTTGCTTTTCTATTTCCACGCATTGCTAAATATAATACGGCTACATGTGCGCGGACGCGTGCAGGGCCTTCGAGGACGCCCGAGTTTAATATGTGGTAATGCTCCATGTATTTGGGAGCGTTACGCCGTATTACGGCGCGCTATAAAGGGCATGGCGCAATCTCTCGGCGGTGACTACCAGCCGCATTGCACGCAGCGTGCTACCGCAGTAAAACACACACACCTGTCACACACATTTTTCTTTTTACAGCTTTAATTACTAGCAGCATGACTATCAACAATACTCACCTGCCATTGTTGCATTTTGCATTTGTAGATGTTTTTTTTATTTGAATTTTTTTTGAATGTCGTTATTTTAGTTTGATGTTGTAATAATGTGTTGAAGTGTGGGGGAAAAAAATGAAACCAATTTTTGGCAGTTCAAAAGAAATATTATGGGCCGATTAAATCGGCCGGCAAATTAAACGGTCGGGCTCATCATGATCATCGCTTATTTGCATGTGACAGGACCGATCTCTAAAAAAGGCTATTTTCAACCAGATAAGAAATAGGGTGTGTAAAGTGTGCTATACTGCTTGACCCCTGCGGCATTTTGCACATCACAGTCATATTAAGACTCTTGGGAACCGTTTTCTGTCTGGTTCCACCAATGTTGTCTGATTTTTATCATGGCCAAGAACATATTTGTCGTATTAAAGCCTAATTTTCCTTCAGATTGATTTTGAAGATGTCAAGTTGGTTGAATTTGTCCAGGATTACAAAGCAATGGTTGCTTTGTGGATATTATGAAAGAAAAAACGCATTCTAAAGGATAATTTATATTGCCGGTGCAATATGTGGGCTGCAAAGCGGCTGAATGAATTCTGTGGTTTCTTTCAAGGCAGCGCAGGTGGCTTTTCTATACGGCTGCCAGCAGATAAATAAGATAATGGCGCTGTTGATATGTACGCTGAGGTTCAAAGTGTGCTTTTCTTTTTTTTTTTTTTCCAAACAAGTCATTTCCGCTGATCCTTTGAAAAAAAGAGTTGATGGTCTACCAAGTGTAAAGAAAGACGTTATTTGAGAGTCAACTATTTCCGAATGGATGTTTTGTTGGCGTCGCGCTTTCTCGACCGTCACTGCAACAAGAAAAGTGTGGCAGCTGACAAAGTTTACCGGGTCTCATACAGGCACCAGAACGGCCATCGCGTTCTCATACTGTCGATATCGTGTCTGTGCGGAACTTGTGAGACACAAACACGCAAAAATCGCTTTTCCTTTTATGTTTGGTCTCTTCATTTATTAGCGTCTTTTCTAAACTATAGAGCGCCCCTAGTGGCGAAAGAAAAAATCCACACATAAGCTGCACCGTTGTATTAGGCGCATGGTTCAAATTCAAGGAAAAAAGTAGCATCTTATCATCCAGAAAATACGTTACTAGAGTCGTGTTTTTCCCAATCAATACTTACTCTTACTGAAATCATAATTTAAAATACTACATTCTAAAATAACAATAACCTATTCTTCCTTGGGCCCAATTTTTTCATTTTTTTGGCAACTCCGCGCACGTTTGCGTACAACTTAAACTAGCAGGCACACCAAAATACAAACTTCTTTTCCGGGAACGCTTGCCGCGGCGCAACAATCGGCAAGCAGCAGTCAGGCCATTGTTGCTGTAAACATGAACTCCACGTATCAGACGTCCCGTCACTCCATCTTTCTAGGGAATGTATTTTAAGAGGCCTACATGCGCTTATCTGACTGAGTGAGCCGAGCATGTGAGGCAAACATAGCGGGCTTTACTGCTGTCTGTGGGCCGTCCGCTGAGCTTATTCCCCATACGAGTGCTGCCGAAGGATTGTTGGACTTTAGCTTGGTTTTGCTTCCATTTTGACAATAAGGATACACTTTTCAAGGCTTCATAAATAGCGTACTCATCGCCACTTGTAACTGTTTAATGATTAGTAAAGAGTTGTAAATGATTTGGGGCAGTTTGGACGTTGGCTCACTATTTAGCAAGCGCGGCTCACTATTTAGCAAGCGCTCGCTATCGCCGCGCATCATCGCTATCTATTGGCATAAATCTATAATCCGACTGTCACCATGAGCTTCTACCGTTTATAACGAACAATGGGGCCAAAGCTGCGGAGCTAAATGTGGACTCACTATTTGGCAAGTGGGAGGGAGTGTCACGCTTGTCGATCTCATCGAATGACGTGTAGCACTTTATCAAGCCCTTAGCAACCACTTACTTAATTAATAACCAAAGTGTGAACAATTTGAAAACTTGGATATATGCCCCGATTGTAAAGTGAGGCCATTATTTTTTTTTCTGAGGAGCTAATGGGGACAAAGTTGATAATCTTTTGATTTATTGGCATTTTTACAACAGTAAACTAATTAGGGGCTCATTACATGAATTGTTTTGCTTGTTGTCATGACAACGATATAGTGGAAAAGTGTCCTTGAAAAGTGGATTTTTTTTTGTGATGGCATTTAATACGAGCTAGCCATGTCCCAAGGCTCGAAATTTATTTATTTATTTATTTTTTTCCGGAGCAGTTTTGCAAATCAGTGTAAGTTTCATGTGTTCCGCGAAAGGCGCTAATACATGGAAACTGGCAGTTTCTAAAACATGGACCACTTGTAAGCAAGAAATCAATTTTGAATCACAATTTTCCACTTGGACCAGAATTGTAAATCCAGCCTTGTATCATGGATTTGTTTTTAGTCATTTTCTTTGCATTTTCTGGGGGCGCGTGATCATTTTTTTGACACTATTGTTATGAAGCTTTAAAAAAAAAAAAAAAGTCCTCCTGCTTACCTCGTGTTGGTTTTGTTGCTTTAATTGGACTGGAGACTATGTAGTTTGCTGATAATTAAGGTTTCCTTTTTTTACCCCCTCCCTCAGCAGGCGACGATGTTGAGTGTGCTTGTTTTTCACTGTGTGAAAGGAGAGGTCGATTAGGTTCAGGTACAGGGAACGGCTTTGGCTCAGCTGAGTGATCTGCTTTCAAGAATGCAATTTTCGGAGCATTCCCTCGGAACCTAATCCCTTCAGTCGGGACTCCACTTCCCACCGAAGTTGCTGTGAATGTTGTATTTGCTGCCGTCGCCCCCTTTTGTGTCCTTCCAGGCCTTTATTGTGGGATGTCCTTTCTGCGCTCTCGTTCTTTTAAAAAAGTTGCCCCCCCCCTTTTCACCACACACACACACACACACAAAGCGCTGCTAAAAAAATGACCTGACCCTCTCAGCGCAAACAAATACAGAGGTGATATATTTGGTGGTGAGTGTTTCAACAAAAAAAACAAAAAAAAAACAACCGTGCTGTCATCGGACCTGCATAAGTAAACGGTGCGAGAAATTACACGAATTCCGAACATATTTTCATTCCCCCCAGTTGTCGAACACATTTATTACAAAAAGAAAATCTTTATTGTGGACTATCGGTTTTTGCGAGCCCTCACCATTTTCCCATTTTGAAGAGGAATGGGGAATTTCAAATTGAAATCCAAATTTGCGTCGCCGGCAACCGCTGGCCTGCACGTCCTTATAAATCTGCGGCTTCATTGTGGGAAAATATGTGAGCTAATTTAGAATCTTTTTTTCCAGGCCTCCATACAGTCAATCCGTTGTGCCTTTTCTAATAGTCGTCCGGTTTCTATGACGCGCTTGTATAATGGTGGAGTTGTTCCACATTTTTGGATCAAAAAGCATCAGCACGACTGGTCTGGAAGAGAAGATTTAAAACAGTCGATGCAAACATTTCCACTGGCCATTTGTTGATTGCACGTGCACACATGCACTGTTTAGTTTTAGTTTTTTTTTTTTTTTCAGTTTTAGTTTTAGTTTTAGTTTTCACAAAATTGTGTATATTACTTGTGTACGAGATAAGTTTTATAAAGTAAAAACTGAACATTTTAAAAATGAACCTAACCCTTTTAAAACAACCTAAAAGACTTGTGTCATAAATTAATGGGTAAAGACAAAAATGAAGGATATTTTTGCTGTCGTTAGATTGTAGTTTTGTAAACGTAAAGTGTGGTTATAGTTAATTTTTTAATTTTGTTTTTATTTGATTTTGTTGATGAAAATATTTTTCCAATTTGGCTGGCAACCAGTTCGGGGTGTACCCCGCCTACTGCCTGACGACAGCTCGGATACGCTTCGGCCCCCCTGCGCGACCCTCGTGAGGAGAACAGATAACATATGAACGGATAGTTTTTTGTTATTTTGTTAGTTTTTGTGAAGAAAAATAACCTTGACGCACACACACACACACACACACGTGCTGACGTTTGATGATTGTGTATCTTTAAAAATATGCCCAATGCACACAATCACAAAGCATTTTCATTGCAGTCGCAGCCAAAAATTTGCAATGAGACGATGACAATCACATCGAGATGCGTATCTGTTTGTTTTTTGTTTTTTTTCCACGCACTCGACTGCAGCTCTGTGGTGACTCTTTGCCAACTGCCTAATTCCACCATGGAGTCATGGAGAAAAATACACCAGACTAGTGGACTCCCCGCCCTCCGCTGTCCACCTGTTGTGCCCCATGGAACCCCCCCCCCCCCCCCCCCCCACACACACACACACAGTTGCACTGATGCATTGTCGCCCGCCGCAAGCCTGCGACGGACCTGATCCGCTGTGACAGAAGGTGATGCCTCCTCCTCTTTGAATGGCATTCTTCTGCTCTCACATCAGCCTCTCGGAGGACTTGTACGTGCCAGGATGTGGACTCTGGCCTCTGTCGTGCCCTTCGGTTGAACTTTGGCTTCTTGTCTACATCATGAGTGGAACCAAATAAGTCACAGACACAGTGCAACCCCAAAGTTGTGACTCTCGTAGAGGTCCAAGTTGTTCTTTTTTTCAATTAAGGACCTTTTTTTTTTTTTTTTTTTAACATCGATAATGATGTCAGTGACAAGGTCCTAGATGTTTATCGGAAACGATAAACTGTTTCGCTGAAAAATTTCACCTAATTACTGTTTTTGTGCGCAAGCCAAAGCAATTTGCCGCCATCTGTTGGTGCCATCTCGGTGCCAAAGAACTTTTGTGAGTGAGTGAGTTGTGGAGCTTCATTTTGACACAAGGCGGACCTTGCTGCCATCTAGTGGCCTTTATAGGCAATTACAGTAACCTTTTTTACGGGGGCGTTATTCATGGTTTTGACTATTTTTTTTTCACTATCAATCGCAAAAAAATCAGTAATTATAATTAATTACCAATTTTTTTGCGATTGATATTTAATTAATTAATATTTATTTAATTAATCACATTTTTCAACTACTATTTTTCTGAAAAATTTAACAGGTATTTACTTGAATAATATCTTGTAATTGTGTATATATATATATATATATATATACATATATATAGGGGCTAGAGATTCAAAAATTAAAAAGCCATGAGGTAGATTAATCTAACCCAGGACTCCACCATGCCGCCTGCTGTAAATCCACATTCAAGTTTCCTCACGGTGGCAAACGAGCATCAGCCAGAGTTGTCATAGCCAGACACGAAACACCAAACAAAAACACTTAAAAGTAACTCCGCCTGACCTCACTTGTGAGTATTGCCACCAGGAGGCTATCAAAGTAGGTCAGAAGATAAATTGTGACATGTATGAACTGTTTGACGTGCACGTGCATCTCGGGTTCCTGACCTTGCACCCCCTCTAAAAGCGTCACATATGCACCACACGTAAAGCATCCAGACGACCGTTAAAAAAAAACGTCCTTCCAAGTCAACGTTTTCTCTTCCTTGTAAGTGTAAATGCCTCTGACAAACACTGATGTGCTGTCAAAACATTCCCACCGTGGTTGCCCGCCGACATGCCCGGTGTGTGTGTGTGTGTGTGTGTGTCTTTGCCTGCGTGTGTTTGTTGTCATTTGTGAATTACCTAGCACCGACAGCTCACAGCCAGTTTGTGTGTCTGTGACAAATGAGCACCCTGAGGTGTGAAATCCTGCGGGCCAGCTGCCTCCTGGACGGGTTTCTGACCTCCAAATTAACACTTGACACTCGTATAGTCAAATATGCGAGAGGGAATCGAAAAGGTGTGTCGGTACGGGGCCTCTCAGTCAGCTGTTCGTGTGAGTCACAAACGAGTGGTAGCACTTTATCAAAGGTTCTTCTAGGAATAGCGATATAGAACGTCCCGTTTATATGACACATGAATGCTGAGAGAAGCTGTCACTAAGAAATACTGGAGATAAATCTTGAAATACAACACTGGTTACTACAACACAACATCGCTGGGGGAGCAAAAATATGAAATGACATCATCAGAGAATCTGATAGGACTCGTGCTTCGTGCTCTAATCTTCCGTGAGGAGAGTCAATGTACGGTTTTCATTGCTTCATTGTCGACCTTAAGCATGCGCACGGCGGTTGCAAATAATCGGTCCATTTCCAGGGAATTTAGACGAAGGAAGATGGAGGGAATTTTTATTTATTTATTTTTTGCTGTGCTGTGTCCATTTTCATCAGGGCCAAGTCATGCGGTGATTTCACGGAAGTTTACTACACGGAGCTGAAGCTGATACAGTAGAAGTCAGACAGGCATGTTTGGGATTGTTTGGTCGATTCTAGTTGTGCTGAATGTGCTGTCTACATCGGGGAAGAGGAAGGGTGTGAACGCTGTCCAAGAGGCAGTCAACAAAGTGAATATTGAAAAGACGGAGTAGGGCTGAACGATTTAGAAATTTGGGACAGAAATGGCGATTTCGGACAAGTCACATGAACCGGCGCTGTATTGATTTATAGAGATGGGTAAACAAAGCTTCAAATCTGCTTCATGAACCAGTTGTAGTATTTTTGGACTCCTGTAGAGGGCGCTCTCTGTTCAACATTGGCCTGAAAGCCATTTTTTTAAAACTTTATTTCAACCAACAGTGCCATCTAGAGGACTCAAAAATATAACAGCTGGTTCATGAAGCAAATTTGAAGCTTCATTTTCCCAGCACTACCGATTTACACTGCCAGCCCAGGTAAAATGAATAGACTTTTTGGCTTCTATACCCGTCAATGGCAGTGAATGAGTTAAAAAAAAAAAAATGTCGCCCGTAATCCCGGAATTAATTTTACATTTTAAACTAAAGATGAACAATCAATTCGGCCATGTGGACAAAATCGGAAAATAAAATCGAGGGAATATTGACCAAACAAGTCTTTGTTTCATTTTTTTTTTTTTTTTTTTAATTTCTGAAAAATGAACGAGCAAATGCTGCACGAATTAATCTCGTGCCCTCTTGGGCGTGTCCCCCAATCTAATCAAAGAACACCTCCGCTCTTACAACAGGATGAGCAAGCAGAGGAAAACCGACAAACACCCGAGCTGAAAATAGAACCAAAGCTTTGCCGGGGAGCGACCCGCCGCCATCAATAAAAAACTGGCAGGAAGTTTAGGAGGAGGGGTTGAGGGTGGGCGGGGCGGGGGGGGGGGGAGAAGCTGGTCTTTGGGCGAGGGAAGGCCGGTCAGAGACGTGCTGGCTGGCATGCGGATCCATCTGAAATTCCGGACATAGCGCCACATTCCCGCCCCCTCCTAATGCCCCCGCGAAGCCGAGCGTGCCGCCGCGTTCGGGAACCTGTCACGAGCCGTAACTCACGCTGGTGAAAATCTTCTCTCCCGTGTGATAGATACACAACGGATTAAGAAGTTAGCTGCATGTCAGGCCCCGGCGTCTCAACTGCGTCTTTTAATGAACGCCGCTCTGTTTAGGTTGCGCTACATTAGGTCGCTGCACAATTTATGCATCCAACCTCCAATAAAAACTCTTTACTAAGCGAAATGAGGCTGAGTTGTTGATACCGCCGACTTTGAGAGCAATCTTCCCGGCTAAGACCAACCCTGATGTGACATCGCCTGCTTTCATTTCTCTCCGTGTAACTGCGCTTGGCCAGTCTAAACACACTTGAAACAAACCCAGAGCAGCCCTCATGTTGTTTGAAGTGGGTCTGATATGGACAAAAAGTATGGAGACGTCAACCTTATCAATTAAGTACGTTCATCTTGGATGTCAAATCGGTATCTCTCTAACTTTAAAAAAAATAAAAGTATCTTACAAAAATGACTAAACAACATTTAACAGAACATTTTAAAACGGTTGAAAGGAAAGTGCAGAAATAAAAGTGGGTTAAGAAAATCTAAATAATATAAATCCAAGCAAAAATCTGAGAAAAATCTAAGAAAAATCAAAGAAAAATCTAAAAAAAATCTAAGAAAAATATAAATATAAATATGAATAAAGAAAAAAACATATTTAAAATTGTTTACAATACTATACAACTTTATTTGTATAGAGGTCCTTAATCAAAGGTTTGAGAAAAATGCAAAATTTTTAACCTGCATTTAAAAGCATTTCCATTCGTCCCTGCAGTTTATTCCATTAGTGTGCAGCATAACAGCTAAATGCAGCTTCACCATGTTTCCTTTGAACTCTCGGCTCCACTAACTGACCTGAGTCTGCATACCTCAGAGCCTTCTACATTTGTCCTCAATCATCATTTCTTCAATCTATTCAGGTCCCAAACCATTCAGTGATTTACGCAGCGGTCGCAGAATTTGAAAATCGCTTCTACAGCTAACTGGGAGCCAGTGCAAAGCCTTTCGAACTGGAGCGATCTGCTCTGATCTCTTTGTTCTGATAATAACTCGAGCTGCAGCGTCCTGAAGGAGCTGCAGCTCTTCCATGGTCTTTTTTTTCAAGGAATCCAATCAGAAGACAATAATCAAGTCTACTGGAGATAAAAGCGTGGATAAGTTTCTCGTGATCTGCCTGTCGCATGCGAGCCTTCGATCTGGATATGTTTTCCAGATCGTGAAAGGGATGTTTCGATTGATTGCTAAAAGTCAGGTCTGATTCTATCAACGCCCCGAGATTTCAGACTCGGTCTTTGGTTTCTAAAAACAGTAACTCCGGGTGTTTCGTAACAGCGATGCTCTTTTCTTGAGGCTGCACATCAAAAGAGCCAAGTTTACTTTCAACATCAATTTGGATTTTTGCGGTATTTGGCGAAAAGCATTTCACGGAGATGTGACTGAGACACTTGTGAACTTTAAATTGTGATGAAAAAAAAATGCATATATCTCCTTGAAAGAGAAACCAAAACTTGCCTGCTTTTTTTTTTTGTTTTCAATCAAAGCACTGATGGATGCGAGGCGAGTGCGGGCCTGCCTGGGACGCATCAAGGGAAATATTCTCGACAAATATCTCGAAATAAAGGCGCACGCGATATTCCTGCTTTGCTTTTTCATCAATCACTTCAATGCCAAAGAATTTGCCTTGATGGCGCCCCCATTATTGACACGTTAAATATTGCCTTCGGATCTTTTCCAAGCGTTGACGTCCAAAATCCTCCCGTGCGGTCAAGTGTAGGTGAGGCTTTCGTCGGCGGCTCCAAGACACACACGGCCCGTGCCAGACGATAACAAAGAGAGCTTTGACGAGCATCCATTACTCGTCACGCTCCGTCGAGCTGATGTCACCTGCTTGTTGATGCCGCGCTGCCGACAAAATGGAAATGTGCGCTTTGCCAGAAACAATCGCAGACGTCGGTCGCCCTTGTGTGCTTTCAATGAGCGAGGGAGATAAAGGCTTTCAGGGAACGGATCATGTGGGCTCAAGTTGAGCTCTTTTCAAGAACTTGCCGGCCTGCTTTGATTGACTCCTCAAAGACACTTTTGGGCTTTCAGCATATTTAATTTCGCTTTTTTTTTTTTAGCTGTTCCATGTTGCTTACGTCATCATAAAGTTTGCAAATTCCCCTCGACCCGATCTGTGGGTACTGGAACGCTCCGTGGACAGCGGGAAGACTTTTACCCCGTGGCAGTATTTCGCACGTAAGTTCTCAAATAAAAAAAAAAAGTGTTTTCTTGACCCAGCTGTCAAATCATTAAATGAGCTTCAAAGTATCACATCGTTTACGTTGATTTTTTTTTTTTGTGTGTGTGT
The DNA here is from genome assembly GCF_059441095.1 of Idiotropiscis lumnitzeri. Lineage (NCBI taxonomy): Eukaryota > Metazoa > Chordata > Actinopteri > Syngnathiformes > Syngnathidae > Idiotropiscis > Idiotropiscis lumnitzeri. The sequence goes on from NC_142402.1 coordinate 18,816,009, forward strand.
GTTCCACACACTACATCATGTGTAAAGTGAAAAGTGGTTAAATTTATGACCTCCCGAAAAAAACAAATATTGTCCATGCTAAATTATTTGACAAATTGATTCAGGTTAACATTTATATTCTATTTTCATGATCATAGTGAACATTTTGCATGTGCCCGGGAAATCGCTGTCCACTAGTGATGCGTAAACGAAGCTTCAAATCGGCTTCATGAAGCAGTTGTAGTATTTTTGGACTCCTCTAGAGGGCACTCTCTGTTCAACAGTGGCCTGAAAGCCATTTTTTAAACTTTTTGTTTCAACCAACAGTGCCATCTAGAGGACTGAAAAATACAACAACTGGTTCATGAAGCAAATTTGAAGCTTCATTTTCCCAGCACTCCTGACCAAAATGGGGTGAATGCCCACGATTATTAAAATTCATGAAGCAAACTCACAATGTTTCGTTTGCGCGCAGATTCAAAGCGTGAGTGCATCGAAAGGTTCGGAAAGCAACCCAATGCTCGCCTGGTTAACGATGACGATCAACTCTGCACCACGGATTATTCTAGAATCGTCCCTCTGGAGAACGGAGAGGTAAATACAACATCATTCGACCAATGGGGGAGGGGGGGGGGGGTTCAAAAGTACTGACAAATAAACACGCCCTTCGCGACATCCAGATTGTGGTGTCCTTGATCAACGGTCGGCCCGGTTCCAGGGACTTCACACGCTCACCGGTGCTGCAGGACTTCACCAGGGCCACCAACGTGCGCCTGCAGTTCCTGCGCACCAACACGTTGCTGGGCCACCTCATCTCCAAAGCCCAGAGAGATCCCACCGTCACACGCAGGGTGAGACCGCCACTGCTTGCTCGTTTTATGATTTTGAACCGGGACTGGTCATCCGTAAGATTCATGTTGTGGAATATTTGAGCGAGGCAAATAATTTCTTGAAATGAGAGAATGTTTCAACTAGTGATGGGGAAATGAAGCTTCAAATTAGCTTCATGAACCAGTTGTTATATTTTGGAGTCCTCTAGATGGCACTGTTGGTTTAAAAAATGGCAAGTCAGTGAGCTTTCAGGACAGAGAGTGCCCTCTACTGGAGTCCAAAAATACTACAACTGCTTCATGAAGCTTTGTTTACTCATCACTAGTTTCATCCTATGGACACGTTTTCATTTTCACTGAGCTTAACATGAAATAGCTAAAGGTCTACTTATCTATAGAAATGGACTAGAATATCAATTCACAAATTTTAGCAAAATTTCTCACTCAGACTTGATTCACGGAGAAACATAAAATGGTCAATTACAGTCATTGTGGATTTTTGAACAAGAATTTGTGGAACGGATATCAACGAGCATATGAGATAAAGAACTTGCAGCTGGTGCATTTATAGATCCGAAAGAAAAATCATTTGACAGTCTTGATCATACCTTACTATTAATTAGATTATTATGCTAAAAGATGGTTGGCTCCTAAATGTACGCAAAGTTACTTGTATATCAATATGTGCAGTTAAAAAAAATATATAATAAATAAAAAAAAAAAATCTAAGCTGTTTGAAGTGATTTATGGGGTACCTCAAGGGTCTATCTTAGGTCCTAAATTATTCTTATTATATGTCTATGGAATGATGATAAATGTATCCAACAGAATTATCTCCATAACCTTCCTGAATTTTGCTGTTGCCAAGCAACCATTCCATCCGAATGCTCTAATTCCAATTTTTCTGTCCAGTACTACTACAGCATCAAAGACATCAGCATCGGTGGGCGCTGCGTGTGTCACGGCCACGCTCAGGTGTGCGGGGCCGCTCGCAACCCGGAAAACCCAAACAAGTACGTTATCCCGCTAAAAAAAAAAAAAAAAAAAAAATTGTACTCCACCTCCAGCAGTTCTTCTCTTGAGCTGGTCAAACGTTAACGTCCTTCAAGCATGTGCGTTTATTCATTAACCGACATTTTCGACAGTGAAGGCATTCTTCCCGCCTTGCTTTGACCTCATGTGTTCGTTTGTGGACATCACAATGGTGAAAGACGCGATTGTTAGCTGCAGTGATAACTAACTTTGTAAACAAATGCTGTCATGTCAACGGCAATGTTCTGCTCCGTGTGCTGAACCACTAAAGCGGAATACACGTCAGGGATTGCGCAACATCAGTTTTTTTTTTTTTTTTAACTCATGTCATGAAAGTCAAGTAGTTGGCGTGCACTTAAAATAAAACACGTCGACACCTCATTGAACTCCCCAAGACAAAAACATTTCGATTGATGCCATGCGATTTATGTCCTGTCGTCAGGCTCCGGTGCGAGTGCCGACACAACACCTGCGGCGAGTCATGTGACCGCTGCTGCCCGGGTTTCAGCCAGAAGCGGTGGCGCGCCGCCACTGTCGACAGCCCCAACGAGTGTCAGCGTAAGTGCGCGACGTGCCGTCTGACTTTGCGGCGCTGAGAACTCAAGTGTCCACTTGCTGCCGTTGTCGATGCCCCGATATGGTATCACTCGGCGCCTCATTGAGAGTGGGGAGGGCATTCCTCATATGGCGAGCGTGCACCCTTTGTGGAATTTATTTTTCAGGTCTTCTCTGAAATACGATGATAGTTTATTTGCTTTTTTGTGCTCTTTCGGTCATGCCCAAAAGGCCAGATGATACCCCAGCCAAATTTGTCGAAACAGGAAAGTAGTAATTGTTGTCAAGGAAACATGGGATACATCTTGACTGAGGGATTTAGATTTTCTTTTTTTGCAGGCACAGAGTTTAGCCTCAGTGGTCTTGGTGAGTCTTTTGCCCTGCGTATGTGTTTGTATTGTTGAGTGGCTATTAGACAACAATATTTTAAAAAAAAAAAAAAAAAAAAAAAGACAAAATATTTTTAACGTGAAAGATGAGCTTGAAATGTTTTAGTCTTGTGTGATCAATGTTTGTGGTATTCTAATGGTTTAAATGAACACTGGAGCCATTTCTAAACATTTTTCGTGAGTGCAGTTCGTTTCCTGCAGTGGACTAAAAAAGAAGAAGTGATGCTAACCGGTAGCTAATCTGGTTACGCATTGCGGTTGTGATGCTAGGGGCACGCATATGACCTTTTTTTTTTTTATTCTTTTTTTTCTGTGCTAGAAACCCGGAATAAAATGTAATTACTCATCTACTACAGTAGGTGGCAGTGGTGCTTTTTGTTTTTTTTTAATGCGTGTGTTGAGGGGGTTAAAAAGTCGAATAACAAAAGTGAGGACTCGCCTATAAAACCTAATGGTTTTTCTCTTTATGAATAATCAGTGACGTAACAGAAAAAAGCATTCGTATCTTAGTCTGGATTTTATTGTTTCTCGTAATACTTAACAAGCAGTTTGGTGCGTTTTACTGACGCATTTGGATTGATTTTATGCGTGTACGTGTGTTGGGGCTTTCCTCCTCAGCCTGCCAGTGCTTCGGTCATGCCGCCGACTGTTATTACGACCCAGAGGTGGAAGCAAGAGGAGCAAGTTTAGACATCTCCGGCGGCTACAGCGGAGGAGGCGTGTGCATCGACTGCCAGGTATGAAGCGCTCGTCAAGTCTGAACTGATTCCTGTGTGTGCGTGTGTGTGTTTAGTCGGGGGGGGGGGAGTATACAGACGGCGTCATCTCAACTCATCCCACTTCCGACAGTCAGTGAGAGAACTCCCCACTGTCTGCTGTATTAAAAAAAAACACACACACACTGGACAGTATAGTGCAGATACTGTCCTCTCATTGGCCACTTTCAGCGAAAGCTGCAAAACTGGATGAGATCAAAACAGGAGCTGAGAAATCAAGGCTCAGTTTTTAGACGAGTACTGCAAATCGTTGTGTTCAGCGTTATTCTTCTGAAATGAACCACTTCTTGGTGGCTTCACCCAGTGATGGGTAAACGAAGCTTCAAATCAGCTTCATGAGGCAGTTGTAGTCTTTTTGGACTCCTGTAGAGGGCGCTCTCTGTTCAACATTGGCCCCAAAGCTCACGTACCTTTTTCACCTTTTATTTAAACCAACAGTGCCATCTAGAGGACTCAAAAATACAACAACTGGTTCACGAAGCAAATTTGAAGCTTCACTTCCTTCACCCACCATTAACTATTTTTTTTAAATTTTTTTTATTTAGCACAACACTGCTGGCGTGAACTGTGAACGATGCATTGAAGGCTACTTCAGACCTCATGGCGTCGCTCCCGAATCTCCGAATGGATGCATACGTGAGGAATATTTTTGTCATATTGAGATTTCCCCCAAAAAAGTCCAACATAAAAAGAGTAACTCAAACTTTTAAAATTTTAATATTTTAAAAAGTGATTCCACCCCAAAAAATTTAGACATTCCAATGGTCAGCAGCAAGTTTTAGTCCGAGATGGCTTAATGTTCTCCCTAAACATATTTTGACACTGAATTAAAAAACATTTTCTTTTTTTTTTTTTAGCACATGAGGTTTTTGAGATATTTGCATTTTTTGTGACCTTTTAAAGCTTGCACAATATGAATTTTATTTGTTGTAATTTATAGCTATGATGAAAAAAACTGTGCCTTAACCCCTTCCATTAATTCATAAATATATTATTATTATTATTATTATTATTGTTGTGATTAAAACCTGATGTGCAAGAGAAAAAATAAGGGCAGATTTGCAATCGAGCTAAATTTACTTGCCTTTCTGATTAAAAATAAATGTGTCACAAAAGTGTTATTAATATATATTTATATTTTTTTATGTCTTACATGCTTTCATCCAAATGCACTTCAAACACCCAATTTATTTTCATTTGGAGAAAAAACCCGTTTCCTGCCAGCGAACGACCGTTTACCCCGCCTCAAATATTGCTTTCTCTCGTTACCATGGCAACCTGTTATAGAATTAGGGGATTTGAACAAGCCAGCAAAGCAGAGCCAAGAGTTTAGAAAAACCCCAAAAAAAAGCAAGCACCCAAAGACAACGAAAGCACTTTCATCTGTGAAGGCAGCATTTCATCACAGTTGCCGCTGTACACAACGAGAAATGCTGCAGAACAATTGAGGCAACAGGTGTCGCCGTGCGAGGGCGGGGGGGGAGCTGATTGCATAAAAGAACAATGGCAGCAGGCCTGTGCTGATGATACACAGCAAGGATTTAAAGCACGACTATCTGTGGCACGTTCTGTCTTGCTCGCTTAATGCATGAAAAAGGAATTGCAAGTGCATGCGACAGAAAAATAGTTATATATAGAAATGTTGCTCTCAAGTGGGCACTTGGCTTGTTTACATTTCTCTTGCACTTCATGTCTGCTCCTCCTCATAGGACGAGCCGCTACAAAGTGGAGGGTTGAAGTCAGCGGTGGGAAATGACTGACATTTGACCCGGCCTGCCATGCCATGCTAAAGACAAATTAGGATTTTTGTTTTGGGAAAACAATATGGAATTTTGGTCAGAAATTAAAAAAAAAAAAAAAATGATAGTGGCGGGCGGTCAAGGCCTTCTCTGGTGGCTTAACATAATCAAGAAATCATGATCATATTCTTCACATTGATGTCATATTATATTTTTAGGTGAGAGTTTTTATCCAATCAGAATTCAGCTAGCTCGTGTTGCTAGGCAGATTTCACAATACCAGGAGCACGCACTATTCCTCCGAGGCCTTCAGATACAATCGTGCGGGTGTCTCTTCTGTGTCTCAAGGGGGCTTTTACCGTTGATAGACAGTTGCGATAGCCAATCAGATCACGAGTTGGTTACAGTGAGCCTTCTCGCTGGCCTTACGCTAAAGGTGATGAACGCGTCTTGTGATTGGATACTCACTCGTGAGGGGGCAGCGCTATTCGGAATCAACAAACCTGAAAGTCGTAACTGGCGACTGTTCGAAAATCTTAAATATATTTTTGAGTCTTTTAAAATGGCCGAAGGAGGGGAAAGTGTGGATTTAATTACAGATACACTTGGGAGGTCATTTTCAAGACGGAGCTTTCAAGAGAAGTTAGGTCACGTTTGTTTATTTGGTCTTTGCATGTGTGTGCGTCGGCAGGCTGCAGGTGCGACGAGCGGACCGCCGCAGGCTGCGAAATGGCTTCCGGGCGGTGCATCTGCAAAGTGCAGTTTGCAGGAGACAACTGCGATCGTTGTGCAACGGGACACTATTACTACCCTCGGTGCATTCGTGAGTTCATCTTGAATGCAAATCAAAGTTTTGTGTCATGTGACCCGTGGTAAACTAAACCCGCTCCTGTTTTTGTTTTCCGTCTGTCACTTTTTGCCTCAAAGCGACAAGAGGGAAATATTAAAGACGTTCAACGTCGAGGCTTCGACAGTCTGCATGCTCGAGCAGCTTTTAAAGCAGAGCCAGCTCCGTTAGACACACATGTTGCGTTTCCTCATCTTATCACCTTGTTAAATTCTGCCAGGGCGGAAAGATAAGCTCGGAGTTTGTTTTTTTTTTTCCTTCCAAGGTTGGCTATCCTTTGGAGTGTTTTTCTTTCTGTACGATACAGTAGTTTTTACAGCAGTTTTCGGAGGCTTTATTGGCAACCATTTGGGAACGGAAATAAATGAGTCACTTTGAAAATTTAGAGAACAAGTTGATTTTCTTGAAACAATTTTCTATGTTTTTATGTGTTGTTCTTTTGTTAAACGCATCTTAAGGGTTTCGAAAGACTAAAAATAGTCAAAGTGAAAAATATTTTTTTTCCCCCATGTTGACTTTTACCAAATGCATTGATGGACTTTTGGCACGACTGTAATTTAACCCACTAATTTTTTTCCAATTTTCTTTTTTCAAATTTTCCCTCTGGATTCAAATATATTTATTTCTTGTAATTTGCAGGTTATCCTGCATACCAGACAACCACCGAATCCCCTTCTGGACCCATTATAGGTATGTGCAGATTTGTTATATCAAAAGTTGATCATAAAAATACTTTTATACGATTAACATTTTATTTCTAACCCTCTGTTTAGTGCCTACTGGTTGCCCTGTGGGTTATTTTGGCTCAATCAATTGTCAGCGTGAGTATGATTATATTGTGCACTCACTGTGTGGCAAAGAGGGGGGGGCAATACCACAATCTCTATAAACTGTGTACTTACTTGCATTGAGCACGTTCATGAAGAATAATTCGACAAAGGCAACGAATAAGACCACAATAAGATCATTGCATTTGTAAATTAGCCAGATAATGATGTTCAAATAAACCTCTGCCGTTAGCATCTCGCCAGCGGTGGCGTGGTGCACGGACGTTTTTTTTTGGGGGGGAGGGGGCGTAATGGGGTTGGGGTCCAACAATTTTTATGAACAAGATCGTTGCCAAAGGGCGGAGGACTGACCGGCAAAAAAGGGTCAAGTGCCCAGCTGTGTGCAAATGTTTTTTTTTTTACATCACTTACATTTTTAATATTATATGTTTGCTTGCACTCAACTAATACTTTACATATTTAAAAAAAAATAACTAAAACTAATACTAAACCAAACCAAAGAATTTTCCCCCAAAATAAAACCTCATTAAACAAACTGAATTTAAAAATCAAAACGAAATAAAAACTAACTAGGATGACAAATGCCAAACTATTATAACCGTGCATGAACAAAGTCCAACTAAAGCGGTAGTTCCCTGGAAGAAGTTGCGTTAAAGGTCAATTGTCACTTGTGCGTCACAACATTTATTTGACCCTGTGTGTGTGTGTGTGTGTGTGTGTGTGTGCGCATGCAGGGTGTGCATGTGACTCCAGAGGGACCGAGCGCGAGGTGTGCGACGCTTCGGGACGCTGCCTGTGCCGTCGCGCAGTGTTGGGCCAGCGATGTGACCGTTGCGGCGCCGGCTACCACTCCTTCCCAAATTGCCACGGTGTGACACACGTCAACTTTGGAACGCGCACATCTTATCAGTGTTTGTCATGACGATCAATTTATAAACGCTTTCAAATGTGCGTCCCGACCTTATCATCTCGTGCCGAGCAAATTCCCCGTCATCGGGTCACACGGTTTGTGTTGAAGTCACCATAAGGAACAACTGACTTAATAAAACGCGGGCCTGCTCATCAGGACAAACGCGTGTGTGAAGTTGCAACACGAGGGTTCCGAAGAGGATCGGGAAACTAATGAAATTTGTAATTCAAGGTTTCTTTCCCCACCTCCAGCGTGTCTTTGCGATGGGGCCGGTGTGGCCGAGAGTGTGTGCAGTGCGAGCGGTCAATGTTTTTGCCTCCCCAACTATGGAGGCGAGCGCTGTGAGGAATGTGCGCCGGGCTACTACGGGTACCCGGAATGCGCCGGTGAGTTGTGGCACAAACAAATGCATCATTTCATGAACAGCCATTATTCATTTCCCAACAAATTGGGCGGGGGGGGGGATTTTCTTTTTTACAGCAGCGAGTAACAAAATACCAAAATGTAAAATTATACAACAAGGTAATGTGACCGGAGGGGCATCTCAGAGTCTCTACACTCGATGTAAGAAAAGCCGCTGAAGGCCTCACAGGGCTCAAACAATGGCGGTGATTGTGCACAAAACAACCTTGAGGCGATCTGCAATCAGCTTGATCGTGAGCAGAAAAAGCAAAAAGCAAATTTGTTCAAGTTAAGGCAAGGCAAGGCAGCTTTATTTCTAGAGCGCATTTCAACTCGACAAAAGACGCAAAAGCTTACGGCAGAAGCAAAGCAGAGAAAAGAAAAGTAGCTTGCCAAAATGACCAAACCCTGAAATTGATCTACCGTATTTTCCGGACTATAAGCCGCTACATTTTTTTCCCTCCATTTTGAACCATGCGGCTAATAAAACGGTGCCGCTTTTCTGTGGATTTTCATTCACCACTAGGGGGCGCTCTAGCGATCAGAAAATACGATAAAAAGTTTTTAACCTGGATTTAAAAGCATTTACACTCAAGTCTGACTTCTCTTTTTCTGGCAGCTCACTCCAGTTGTGTGCAGCATAACCGCTAAATGCTGATGCGCCATGTTTGCTTCGAATTCCCGGCTCCACTAAATGACCCAAGTCTGTCGACCTCAGCGCCGTACTCGGTTTATATCCAATCAGCATCTCGTCAATGTCTTCAGGCCCAAACCATTCAGACCTGGAACGGAACTTTAAAATCAGTTCTCTCGGGCACTTCTCATGCGTCTTTTTACGGCCTCTTCTGTGTAGCAGACGTCCCATTTGGCCTCCCACGCTGTCCCCAACGTCCTGCCGTCATATCTGTTTCATTTCATATCCTACGCTTTGAGGGACACGTCATCTCTCGTCTTCCTTTTAAGGAATTGAGCTCAACCCGTGAAGACGACGGTTTGGACCGTCTTATGTGAATATATTTGACCTTTTTTGCATGCTTCATTCATGCAGCGTGCCAGTGTTCCTGGGAAGGCTCGTACGGGGCCATGTGCAACCCGCTTTCAGGTCAGTGTCTGTGTCTGCCTGGGGTGGCGGGCCAGCAGTGTGACCGCTGCGCTTCAGGACTCGGGTTCCCCTCGTGCTCAGGTAACACGCACACCCAAAAAAAAAAACTTTTTTTTTTTAATTTTAAAAAAGGCAATCTTGGTTTTTTGGGGGGTCAGAATCTTTATTTATTCATCACTTTGTGCCTCCAGCTTCCATCAGTCAATGCAATCCGCATGGGACGGAGAGCATGGAACATCAAACGGTATGAAGCTTGTTAATAATGCCTTCACAAAATGTGAGTGGGGAACACGTGCTGATTTTTAATATTTTACCAAATTTTTTTTTTTTGGAGGAGAACATGTAAAAATTATATCAGTGAGTGCCCTATCAATTATTATTATTTTTTTTTCTTTCTGGCAACGTTAACACAGCTGTGTTGCTAAAACCGCATCCAGCCGACTGATTGAACGAGGAAGTGCCGGTTTTCCTCCTTGAAATGTCATCGTAATTAAAATGAAGGGAAAGAGACTTCCTGCCTTTTAGAAAGGAAGCAAAACAAGAAGTTGAAGCAACACTTTGCCAAGTTTCGAATGTGTGACAAAAAGGAAAGAATTCCTCGAATGGAGAACAATAGTAGCAGTGCAGACGCTCAATCATGATAGTTTAAAAAAAACAAAAAAAACAAAAGAGACATCCATTGTGGTCACCTGTTGCCTCCGCTAATTGTTTCAGGGATTCTGCCGCTGTCGGGCCAACACGGAGGGAGCCTTATGTGACAGGTGTAAGCCTCTTCACTGGAATTTGGCAGCTGACAACACAAACGGCTGTGAAGGTAACTTTTAAAAGCGGACATTATGCCTCTGTGACACCGTTTAAAGCAGTTACCGAGTATCTTTTGTCAAAAATATCCGAAGGATCAAGAATAATAGTTCACCTTATACAACCGTGGTGCACACGATGCATTTGTGGCAGTGGGAAATTTGCCTACTCGTTAGAAAAACGTCTCGGAATGTATCATGAGACTCAAAATGTGTCGCCACTTTATTGCCAGTAATGTGAAATGTGAAAAAAAAAAAAGTTTGCACTATTTTCAATTTCTGCCATTTTTTTTTTACGCTAAATCAAGAGAAAAACAAAACACCAGACCCGCACATAAAAAGATGTTTTGCGTTTTATGAGCATTCGAAGACCTCGTTTTCTTTTCCTTTGGCCAAGGTCGCTCAAATCTTTGCATTTAAATGACTCAAAAAAGCAATGAGACTTTTGAAAACATGTTGGTGCACAGAGCCAGAATGTTGGAACGGTCAAATATATGAAAAAAAAACAAAAAAACGGCCCGCTTATCCGTCTTAAAGATCGGCTCTGTCGAAAGAATGTGACCTTTACAACAAAATGGTTTTTAATATCTGGAGAATGCCTCTGGTTGCTGGCGGCTGAACATTTATGGGGATGTTTTGATTTCACTTGGTTGACTTTAAAGCTCCCGCTGAGCTTTTGTACACCCATGAAAGTGACGATATCCGGCAATCACAGCCTTTTCAGCTCCGATTTATTTTATTTTTTTTTGTGTTTCATTCCAGAGTGCAGGTGTGATGTCAAAGGGACGCTGAGTGGTGTTGGAGATTGTGAGCAGGTAGTTGCAATTTTACGTCGTAACATTCATTCATTCTGTTGGATTTATTCCTTGTTTAAATTTGACGTCGAATTGACGTTGTTTGAAGTTGAAGTTGCTCTCTTCCGATTTTGAATTTGGTCTGATGCAAATAAATCCGCCTTGCCTACTGAGACTGAGTGTCGATCGAAAAATCAAAATTGATTTGTTTCGATACACAAGGGCCCGATTCGATTCGATTTTCGATTCTCTTGGCTTTTCGATTCAGTCAAGGATTTCACGCAGTACCAATTTGACTTTGGTATGGAAAGCATTCTCTGAAGAATCAATGCTGCAATTTGTACAAATTTCTTACTGTAACTCCGTTCATTAGTAAAAATATGAATATTTACATTAAGAATTGAAAAGAATGCCGTTCCATGTATCAATTTTTTTTTTTTTTAAAACCCAGCTCAATTTTCAACTATTTTGTATCTGTGCAGACAAACGGGCAGTGCCACTGCAAGCCTCGTGTCGGCGGGCGGATGTGCGACTCCTGCGACCGCGGCTACTTCCTGTTGCAGAAAAAGAATCATTTTGGCTGCCAAGGTGAGCCCACGCTAATATCCTCTCTCATCTTGATGAAAAATCATTTTGAATCCCTGGCAGGTTGCGAATGCGACGTCGGCGGCGCCGTCAGCGCAGCTTGTGACGCCACGTCTGGCCGATGCCGTTGCCGTGGTAACATAGACGGCCTCAAATGCACACAGTAAGACTTTTACAAACATTTGAATGCGTCAAAAATGAGTTTTATTTATCGTCGGTGTCTCTCTCTCTCTCTCTCTCTCTCTCTCTCTCTCTCTCTCTCAGGCCAGCCCCGAGTTATTATTTCCCCACGTTGCATCAGTTCAAGTTTGAGGCGGAGGACGGCACCGCACCGAACGGCAGGCCTGTGCGTTTCGGTTACGACCCCCGAGAGTTCCCCGAGTTCAGCTGGAGAGGTTATGCTGAGCTGTCGCCCGCCCAGGTAAGCATGCATGCACTCTGACCGTCAAGTGAGAAGCGCCAAATGATTGTTTTGGTCCAATCGCACAATTGCGATACCAAACAAATGTTTTCCAAATACATTACAAGCCCTGCCACGAATAATGAACATCCAAGAGTGATTGACACCCTCACAAAAGGTTGTGAATTGTCTATCGTTGCTACAAGATGGTGGCAAAGCGCTACTTTTGTCTAAATCAACTCACTTCAGCATAGAGCGTTGGCATCCAAACGCCACAAGATGGCGACAAAGCAATACTTTCATTGATGTAACGTACGCTTTATGAAAGTGTGTGAAGAACATGTTTGCATCGTTATGCTAAGCATGCCTCGTCCTCGTCTTACTCGATGATTTCCCACTCTTACTCTTCCGATGTGACGCTTTCTCTCCTAATTCTTCAGATCTTCCTTTTTCAGTCCAATATACACTGCTCACAATCTTTTGGGCGAAATTTCAGGACGAACCCATGTAATGCATGCTAAAGCTTCCCATTCAGAGTGTGCGAAAAACTACTCGAACGTTCAAAGGAAATTCACCAGAAAGGTCACTCACAGCCTATTTTAGCTTCATCCTGAAATTGCGCCCAAAAACAAAATCTCCCGCACTTTTCCTGCAGCAATTTCTTGAGCTGTTTCTTTTCAGCCCGAGGTGATCCTCACCCTTCCTCTTGGCTTTCCTGCTACTTTCCATCTTGTAATGCGCTACGCCACCCGGCGTGATAAGGCGGCCGCCGCACGATTAAGAGCAAGGGTCACAGTGGCGGCCGAAGCCGGCTCGCAGCCGTGCTGCGACTGTAAGTAGCGGGCGGCGCTTGGCTGCCTTTTTCCTCTCCCGTGTTTGCCGTGTGTTGTTTAACCCTCTTATGATTGCGCAACCCCTTTGCCTCCTAACTCCCCCCCCCCCCTCCAAATTTCTCATCCAGTCATTATTTTTCTTTTTTTTTTTGTGGCTGTCGTCCTCCCCTTGCAGAGTGAAGTCCGAGTGATAGTGCATGTTGATCCCAAAGATGCCAGGCGCAACTTATTCCGCGTGGTGCTGCGATTGACTAATCCGAGCCGTGCCAGTGTGAGTGGTAGCATCGCGGCGGCTAATAACAGAGGCCATGCGGGTGAGTCCGTCTCGGGGGAGTGATGCTCACACCATGCAAGTCATCCGTGCGGTCCAAATCAGAGGTTCTCAACTCGACTGTATTTATACAACCAGTACTTGACGAGACGTAAAGACCTTGATGATTCACCCATGTGTAGCGCCAACTACTGGCGAGGAAGACTTACTCCATATCAGATTTTTCTTTTTGCCATAAGTATCAGTGTCTGGTATCGACATCCTTAACGAGTACTCGATGCCTTGAAATAATGCTGGTTTCGGCCCAATATTGATGAATGCTATCAGTACTCGCCCATCCTTAAATTAGATCGGATTTAAATGCTTAAACTGTGGTTCAACGTCAAGGCCCGATTCTGATCTGAAGATATTCAATCCTTTTTTCTCTTTAGGGTGTTAAATAATCGTGCCACTTCAGAGCTTCAAAAATCTAGATTGCGTCACTTCAACCACGCGAAGTAAATTTGCCAGTAGTTAGTTGTTAAATAACATATTTTTTAATTCAAATGTGTGTGATTAAATATTAATGAATACAATCTAATAAATGAATTAGAAAAATGACTTTAATTCAGCAATAAAGCCATAAAATTAAAATGATTCATAGCCCCATGTCAGGGTTGATACAAACCCAATTTTGGGTCCCGACCCAAAAGTTGAGAATCACTGATGGAAAGACATCGACATTCACGTTAGAGTCTCATCAAATGTTTCATTTGTGCGCCTGCAGCGTCCGAGCAGAGTAAAGAAGTGGTTTTCCCGGATAGTCCGCAACCATCGTTCCTCACCGTGCCCGGTGACGGCTTTGCTGAACCCTTTGCGTTCACACCTGGCACCTGGATCATCCGCATCAAAGCACCCGGCGTTCTCCTGGTGAGTTGCTCAAAAGAGAAGGCAAAGGAATTTGTGTGGTACCATAAACATAAAAAAAGCCTTCCGTTTTTTGTTTTTTTTTAATTGGGCCCACTGAGCATTTGCATCATCAATATCCTGTAATATTTGTTGCATTATTGATCTATGCCATAAAAAAATAATTGGTTAATTTATTTATTTTAAAACAAAGAGTAAAATAACCAATTTTATATCAACTGTAAATTTAACAGTTCCTGTCAATAACATTTTTTTTAATTTTTGTAAAAAAAAAAATGCAATATGTCAAACCTTTTGGTTATTTTGTTAAAAATTATTATCTAATTGGTTTATTTATGAATTGTAAATACAATAAATTATTAAGTATCAATTAATTACTGGCCAGTAATGATAATAATAATAATATAATCCTACTACCACTACTGGAACTATTTCTACTAAATATAATAACAACAAATTATAATAATAAACATCAGAATGCATTATTATGTTATTCTCAAAAATCTTTCGCATATCTCACTTACTCATTTTCACTTAAAAAAATTTGCTTACCTCATTTTCGACTCTGTCTGTTGTAAAAATCAAAAGTGGCCATCATGAACGTGTACTTTATGTCGCAATACTTTTTGGCCTGTGGTGTCATTCCCAAATGTTTTTCTTCAAAGCTAAAATGTTTCTTGCTCCTCAGGACTATTTGGTCCTGCTGCCTCAGGATTACTATGAGGCGCCGTTGCTGCACCAAGAGGTCACAGAGCCCTGCACATATGTGCCCACGGCACAAAGGAATAAAAAGTATTTTCTTGCTTTCAACTCGTAGGAGCCACTCAACATTTTTTATGTTTTTGTTGAATCGCCCGTTGTGTCTCCCAGCTGTCTGTTGTACAAGCACGTGGCCATGGATGCATTCGGCTCGGTTTCGGGGTCACAGGGAAGCCTCTCGAGCCGGAGGGGTCGCAGGAGAAGGCAGGCACTTGTGCGGCGACCCACCCTGGATCACCCCGACATGGCTTTTCTGCATGGCGCACAGGTGACATACTGTCGCACTTTGCACCGCTAAAGGCAGTTGCACTTGACCGCCACCAGGTGGTAGCAGTGAGAAAGAATTGCACCCATTTTTTTTTTTTTTGCGCGCGTCCTCCAGTCTCAGCTGCAGCTCAGTCTGCGTGTGGCCCATCCTGGACCTCATGCTCTCATCCTGGAGTACGCAAGCCAGGTGGACAATGTCCAGAATGTTAACATCCTGGTGGGTGTCCAGCACGGAGGACAGATGCGAGCCCGCGCCAACGTTTACAGTTGCGACTACAGGTGAGTCCTACAAAACGGCCATCCCGTTTTTAATAATTTCCCCCCCCCCATTTAAGACTGGATGATTAATATGTAATAGTTACATATACGTTTAAAATAATAATTTATTTTATTCAGTATTATTTACTGTAAATTATAGTTTGAAAAATGTGTTTAAAAAAACAGCCTCTATTTTATTACATTATGTATTGATTCATCTCATTAAGTAATTGCTTAACTATCAAGGATAAAATGAAAAATTATTAAAATAAATAAAATTACATACATTATTTTTTTATTAATTTTAGCACATAAATATGTAGATAATTAAAGTTAAATTAATTTTAAACAGATTGAAGTCTTTACATAATTAAATTATTTTTTTTTTAATCTTTAATTAATTAATGCCGGGGTCTTTCCATCCATTTTAAAAATCAAATTCTGTCCTGTCTCGCTCATCATGGTAGCGACAAAATGGCACCAAACATCTGCTTTGCTTTTTATTTATTTATTTATTTATTTTTTATTTTTATTTTGCCACCTGTGCAGCTTTTTGTGCCGGAGCGTGGCGGTGGACAGCAGGAATCAAGTGGCCGTGCTGCAGCTTGCTCACAGGACGGAACTTCTCCTGCAGATGTCCACGGCTTCCTTCCTGCTGGTGAGACGCATTTTTTTTTTTTTTTTTTGGTGGGGCAACCCATCTCGGTTGCTGACAATGCTGAGTCAACAATGCGTTTGTGTGCAGCACAAAGTGTACGCGGTTCCTGCTAAGGACTTCTCCATGGAGTATGTGGAGGCCAAAGTGCTTTGCGTCTCCACTCACGGTCGCTTCACTGAAGACAGGTAGGGAAAAAAAAAAAAACATGTAATGCTGGTGGTCTCATTTTCTTTCTGCTTTTGTCGTGCAATGAGAGGAGACGGTGACGGCCATCTTGACGTTTTTACCTGTGGCTCAAGACAAATTCTCACCTGCTCACCTTTTTTGTGCAATACAATTTAATTGACTCATTATTTAAGTACATTTTTACAAAAAAAAAAAATCTCGTGTTTTTGCACATCACATTTGACATTGTCAAATATGACATATGTTTTTTTTATGTAATTTCATGATTTTATTGTAATGCAATTAATATTTGTTTTCTCTTAATAGTAATTTTTGGGATATTTCTTCTTCTAGTTTTCATCTGTAGCCTCAGATCACTTGTTATTTTTTTCTCGTAATATTTCAACTTTATTCCTGTGCACTCCGGGCTCTTATTTTCCTCACAGTATCACAACAACTATGATTATGAGTTTTTCCTCCTCATAGTATTACGACTTTCTGTATAATTTGAAGCTTTTCATGTTTGTTGTTGTTATTTTTTTTATTTGTATTTTTTTTTTAATCGTTCTAGTCAGCATTGTGTTCTGAGCCACGTGGACAAGCCTTCGCCAGGCTGGATTTTGCACGCGGCCCACGACGGGAAACTGAACGCGGCCCCCCAACAAGAAGACAACGCAGACTGGCGGCAGAGACGACAGTCCGACTTCTCCCCTCATGGTGACGTGATCCTACTCAAATACCCTCAGGTATCAAAGAAGGCCACCTTGACCACTTGACTGGGTCACAGGTGAATTTTTTTTCAAGGCATGATCTTTCCATCCCTCCAGACGGAGATAAGCTTCACCCCCAAGGTGCCCCTCCCTGGCAGATATGTGCTGGTTGTGCATTATCGCCAGCCCGAGCACGTTTCCTTTCCTGTGGAAGTACGAGTGGATGCTGGCCACCACTGGAAAGGTCACAATCGCAAATGTTTATTTGGCGAAATCAAGATTTGTATTTATTATGGTATCAAATAATTCTTTTGTCGTCTTCTGGTTAGTTCCTGAAATGTGGATTGCGTTTTTTCGCAGGTTCCATAAACGCATCGTTTTGCCCCTTGGTGTCAGGCTGCAGAGACACGGCGGTCGCCGACGGGCGCACCGTGCTTGACTTTAGCCAGCAATCTTGGCAGCCGCCAAGCATCTCTGTGATCGTACCGCCTCGAAAAACTCTCATTCTCGTCAGTTGTTTTGTCATCCATCCGTGTTTTTTTTCACTTTGGCTCGAATTGTTTATTATTCAAGTTTCATCCCTCTTTTTATATGCCATGTTTTTATTTCTTTTCACTCTTCTGTATAGGATCATTTATTGCTGGTTCCAGAGAGCCGTTTCACGCCAGACCTCCTGAGAGAGAAGCCGCTGGATGAGTCAGCACTTTTCATCCAGCAGTGCCGAGGAGAAGGCTTCTTTATTGAGTTGGTGTTTCTTTTAAATCCGCTTTGGAGGATTTTGAACTGTTTGTTTGCGCCTGAATTCTTATTTTATTGCTTTTTTGATGTTTTGTTTTCATATGCATTATACTGCAGGCCCGACAGAATAGCAGATGTTTATTCGACTAACTACTGCCCCCTAGGGGTGATATCAAAATCTGCTTACTTTCTGCAGTTTTTGAAGCTTTACCTTATTAGATGTTTTATCATCCAAGGATAATTCTATTAAATAATGAGGAAATTTTCCACAATGATATGTAAATAAATTTAAAGATGAAAATGGAATTTGCACAAACTTAAATTCCACATAAAACTCAACCACGTAAATCTGTGTCAAATGGCTTCTGAGATGATGTAAAAGTCTTGTGTTCATGTTTCCTCAGCCCCAGAACGTCGTCTCAATTCTGCAAAGACTCAGCTCGCTCTCTGGTGGCGTTTTACAACGACGGAGCTCTGCCTTGCGATTGTGACCGGTCCGGGTCCACTGGATCTGTGTGTGACCCATCCGGAGGACAATGTCCCTGCAGGCCTCATGTCATTGGTCAGAAGTGTACAAAGTGTGCCACGGGGTACTTTGGCTTCCCCTACTGCAGACGTGAGTAAAACACAAGCTATACTTCCTCTTCATCCGCTGGCATATATTGAGATAAAACGCAAGAGTTATTCAGGTTTATACGTACTAAAGTACAGTCGGTCACCAAAGATAAAAATATATGCATTAACATTTTAATTTAATTTAATTTAATTTAATTTAATTTAATTTTATTTTATTTTATTTTATTTTATTTTATTTTATTTTATTTTTCTTTTATTTCATTTTATTTTATTTATTTTAATGATTAAACCTTCAAAATCATCAAGTGCCCACTTCAGATGTTCTTCTACCATGTCAACATGTGTGCAACGAGCATGTTGCATTTAAAGGGAATGAAAGGAGCCATTTTTATTGGACATGATTGACCACTCCCACAGCGACGCAACCCTCCCTCTCGCCCGCTTGCGAAATGACAAACATCACATCTAACCTGAGTGATACTGTACGCCACATGGCCCCCTGGACTCAAACGGAAACTCGATCCCTTCAATTCATTCAAACATACTTCTCAAAGTATCTCCTTGCACTTTCTCCCAACTTCTCACTTTCTTGATTGCATTGTTCTTTTAAATAAAAGGCAAATAAAGCTGATTGAAGCTTACAGTAAAACTGATCCAAACGAGACTCAATAACCTAATATAATTTCATTCAGTGAAAGTCTGCTATCTTAATGCTAATTTATGATGTAATAGTGTAATAATATAGTAATAATAATAAGAAATTAGCTGTTCCTGGCATGTGGCCGCATAGCACCGAACTCTAAATTTGGAATTTAAAAATACGTTTTGACGAACATGGAAGTTGTCATACATACAAAATATTCATACGGTGAATATTCATCAGTAGTAATAAAAATCTGCGATTTAACGAGGGCATCTAGCGGGGGAACACTGCTCATACCACACAAGTACCTCAATTGTCTTCCTCTGCAGCGTGCGAGTGCGGCCGGCGGCTGTGCGACGAGGTGACGGGCCGTTGCTTGTGCCCGCCTCAAACTGTCAGACCGGCCTGCAACATGTGTCAGAACCAGACATTCAGTTATCATCCTCTGCTGGGCTGCGAGGGCTGCGACTGCTCCAGGAACGGCCTGCGAGACAACGCCGGACCCGGCTGCAACCGCGTCACCGGACAGTGCGGGTGAGCGCAAACCGATGTTTTGCTATCATTATTATTTTTTTTTTTTTTAATGTTTATAACTCGGTTCCTATTGGGATAGACATTGTCGTAAAAAGTAGTTTTTATTCACAATGCGTGCGTGCATTTATTTCCAAATAATGCAGCTGCAAGCCCAGGATGGGCGGACGGCGGTGTGATCGATGCGCTGCAGGTTATTACCGCTTTCCCGACTGCGTCCCTTGCGACTGCGAGCAAGGCGGAGTCACGCCTGACGTGTGTCACCCCGACACGGGGAGATGTCTCTGCAAGGTACAAACAAATGAAAGGAATTCCAATTCGGCCATCACTTCTATAAAGCATGCCATTTTCTTAATTCCTTGCTTTATTGTTTCTCTTTCCCGCCAGAAAAATGTAGCCGGCGTCCGGTGCGACACATGCCGGGACGGCTCCTTCTTCTTTGACCCGTCCAACACGAACGGCTGCACGAGCTGCTTCTGCTTTGGAGCCACTGACAAGTGTGACAGCTCCAGAAAACGCCGGGGCAAGGTAGAGGTGTCGATTCTTGACGCTGCGGGGCTCTCATGTTGAGATTCATCTTTTAACCGAGAGCACCACCTAGAGGAGTAAAAAATATCACTAGTGCTTCATGAAGCTTCATTTTCCATCATTCGTAATAAGATCTAATTTGACTACAGCGGTGCCTCACAGAGAGAAGGTTGCGGGTTCGAATCTCGGCCTTCGGCTTTTTGTCCCGCTGCTGCGTAACCTCATCCACTAGACGATGACGAGCACACCCTTCTCCATGTTTTCCGCTGTTAGTTTGTGGACATGCGTGGCTGGCGGCTGGAAAGCTCCGACCGCCGAGAGTTCCCGTCCGTGTTGAACGTGGCCAGTAGCACCGTGGTGGCAGATGTCCAGGAGCTTCCGCCTTCCGTTCAAGTTCTGCACTGGGCCGCTCCGGCCTCATACCAAGGAGACCGGGTGAGCGCTTGGCTACAATCACTGTTTTATCTTTACTGCAGCACGCACACTGATTTTTTTTTCAATGCTGTTCTGCTTCAAGATCTTTACATTAGCACAGGGGGTGTCAAACTCAAATACACAGTGGGCCGAAAAGTCAAACTTGAACAAAGCCGCGGGCCAGCATTTAATTTTCGGGGATAAAATATCAATTTTATTGGAAATTTTTATTATTAATAGTTTTATCAATGCAATACAATGTTTAGTTTTTAAAATTATTCTTATCATTTTGAATGTAAAATGGTAAAGTTGTCATTTGGTATAGCCTCGCCGGCCAAATAGAATTACGCTACGGGCCAAATTTGGCCCGCAGGCCAGAGTTTGACACCAATGCATTAGCAGAACCTCAAAAAATATTTGTTAGTGTCAAAGATAGTCCTGGTTGAATACATTTTATTTATTGATTTATTTTCTATTGGTGGTTATTTTTTTTTTTTTTTTTCGTAGGTGTCCTCTTACGGTGGTTTCCTCACCTACCAGGCCAAATCTTTTGGCATTCCCAGTGAGGGAATGATTCTGATTGACCGAACACCTGATGTCCTGCTGACTGTATGTCAACGTTCGTTTTAGACTCTCACTTTTCGTGGTTGTTTTTTTTTTAAATGATTGAATTTCCAAACATTTTGATGTTTCCACTCTAGAGTAAGTACATGACGCTGGTCCACTTAGCTCCTCACGGCCAGTTGCCAGACCGACTATATCAAGGCAGAGTCCAGCTTGTGGAGGTAAATGAAACAACTTGATGCTTAATCCTATTTTTAAATTGTTAATTTAGCATCAAATCCGGTTTAAATGTGGATTCTGCTTTTATGATTCAGCAATGTCCTAAAACTTTTTTTTTTTTTTTTTTTGGGGCCACAGGGCAACTGGCGCCATGCCGGTACCAACAGGCCCGTGTCCAGAGAGGAGCTGATGATGGTCCTCGCGGGCCTCGCGCGTCTGAGGATCCGTGCCTTGTATTTTACGCAGAGCCAGCGACTGAGTTTGGGCCAGGTGGGCTTGGAGGAAGCCACCGGGACGGGGAGCGGGGGTCCCGGGAACACCGTGGAGGTCTGCTCCTGCCCTCCTCCGTTCACAGGAGACTCCTGCCAGGTGAGTCAAATATATCAACAAGGGCTGCTCGATGATGAAAAAAAATATGAATCCTGATTATTTTAATCAGAATTTAAATCGCGACTATTCAAATTTTTTGGGGGGTGCAAATGTAAAAATGGAGACAATATCAAAATTAATAAAATTAATTTTACCTTCAAAAAAAGTGAGGTCATTTAAAAAAAAAAATACAGAGGTCATGACCTTTGACATTTTTTTCCCCTCCTTTTTTTTTTTCCTTTTTATCTTTAGCAGTTCCACAGCTCTCCCCGCTTCCAATCGTCTTCCATTTTGCACCAGTGAGAAAGAACAGGGGAGGATCACCTTCTCAGGTGTTGAGTGAAATAGCGTTGTGTCATCTCGGAGGCGCGGGACCTCCTCTTCGTTCTTCCTCGGTTGTCCCGACACGCCCGATCTAAACATTGCACCCTTTTTTGCCCGGAGGCCAAAGTCATCAGCTGAGGAGACTTGGGCGGAATGCGCTGCTGGAAAATAACCAGCCGGCCAAAAGCGCTTAGCCTCAGGCTAGGACGGGATGAAATGCACAATCACGCAGACATAATATTAGCCGTTATGAAACCGGCATCACTGCCATGGCTACGGCATTCGGTTGTCAGGCGTTTGTCCTTGAACTTCTTTTTTTTTTTTTTACATACATGCATTCCATCTTGTCTTGTTTGTTGAGGGTTTGCGTTTATTTGCCAGTTCTCCGTATAAGGGCAGCGCAGTGGAATTGCGGTTAGCCTGTGTGCTTCACAGTCGAGAGGTCCTGGGTTTGAATCCTGACTCCGCCCTTCCTGTGTGGAGTTTGTCTCTGCGTATCCTGAAATTGGCTTGCGAGCCGGCAAACGGATGGTTGGAAAGTGCGCATGAAGCAACCTTTCATTTGGTTCATTTCGAGGAAGTTGAGTCTACAGGTGGGGAAACCTTACCTGACCTCACTGTTACTCATAAACCTGACTGTGTTTGATTGTGTATGAACGCAATCGCATACAATTCAGGTGTGTGTGTGTGTGTGTGTCTGAAAGTCCAGCGGACACTCCCAAAAGTATGTGTGTGTGTTTTTGTTTGCGCACTGTGATTCAGGTGTGACTCTACTGTCTGAGGGTGTCTGACACAATTGTAAAATGAACATGCACACAGTCATATATATATACGCACACGCACACGCACACACACCCTCATGAGTAGTCTACAAGGGATTTGTCACATTGAAATATCATTAGCAGAGCTTTAGAAGAGGCGAAATAAAATCTGGACACAATAAATGGCATTCTTACACAATATATTTCGTCGAGTAGATTTGATGCTAAAAAGACTATATTTGGTCCCAGTCTAAACAGATTAAAAATTGAGAGTCAAAATTTACTCAAAAAAAAAATTTGGAATGATATTCATGAGGAAAACTGGGAACATTTTTTTTTTAATTTATTTATTTATTTATTTTTTTGTGAAAGTAAATTTAAACGAGACCTCAAATGCCTTTGGTCTCCTTTTGGAGATATGAGTATTCTGCCTGACAACCCTTGAGTGTTTTTTTTTTTACTCAAAAACAATGCATGTCAAATTTACTATAAAATAAATATCGCTTCAAATTACTTTCAATGAAAAATTAAATGACTATTTTACTCTCAAATTTTATTCTGATTAGACTGAAACCAAATATAGTCTTTTTCAAGTAAAATCTGCCACGTTGGTGACAGAATTGCGCAATTTATGCGTACTTTCGAGCATTTCGTTGCTCTGCCTGTCACATTGGATGATTTCCTGCAGCACACCTGATCACATCTCCCTGCTCCAAGCATTTAACGTGCAAACCGCCATATTTGTGTGAGTACCCAAAGAGAAGGGTCTGAAAAAAAAAAAGGACGTTGCCACCTGCATGTGCGTGCTTGCAGTAAGTGCACTTACTCACATGGAAATGGGGCGTGTCCTCATTGTCAGCGCGTGTCAGTGTGTGCGCGTGTGTTTAAGAGGCCGACGCGGGGGGAAGTGGAGCGTTTTTTCACACGGACTAAACATCAGGAATGTCAGATAGCTCGATGGCCCGACACGGGCACGCCGGTCGGCTTCTGCTCAGGACCGTGCTGTGGGGGTGTTTGATCGCGCTGTGCTGGGCCGGCAACAGGCCCGGTCGGGGAGAGATGTCTCGACCCAGACACGGCAGACATGACGACAGACGGAGGTTAAGACAGCAGGCGGACCAGTGGCTGGAGTTTCCGAGGCTTAACGATGGCGGGCAAGTGGTCCGCTTTCCTTCTGTCAATGACGACTCGACGAGGAATTACTTTGAGGTAAATGATGGCGTGATTGTCTATCTGAGAAAAGGGCAAAGGCTGCGCTCGGGTCAGTTAATGTTTGCTCAAGTTCAAGTTCAGCGCTCTGACAGGCGGCGCCATTAAAAAAAGGTTTTGCGGTGATCCCACGGAAATGAAGAATTAGATTGGTTGAATTCAAAGTCTCAAGTGTGCTTTCCTGCAATGAAAATGTTTTTTTTGTCTTTTTTTTTTGTAGAAATGCAGCCCCGGATACTTTCGAGATGGCAGCGGGCCGTACCTGGGCCGCTGCGTGCGATGTAATTGTAACGGTCTGGCAGACGAGTGCGAGGACTGGACCGGCAGGTGTCTGGTGAGCTACTCTCGTCGTACTCCAAATACTCGATTACATTTCACGAATCACAAACCTTTTGAAAAAGGTCAGACTTTTACACACTTTATTACATTATTAAACTCTTCAAAAAATAATTGCTGACTTTTACTTTTTTTTGTAATGAGCAATTGAAAATTGTTCTTGTTTTATTTTTTTCACGTTATTATATTATATTTACTGATGAGACCACGTTTAATCAATTTGAGTCTGATATGATTTTTTTTATTGTGTCCTTGCGACAATAATTTGAAACATTGTGGGAATAAATTATGTAAAACTACAACCATGAATTCCCACACACTTATTCCTCAATATTCTAATACTCACCCAAATGATGTTGAAGGAAAAAAAAGAAAAAACACATTTCACACTAAGTAAGTCAATCGGACATTTTTGTTCAATGTTGTGCCGTGAGATTTTCCCGTTGTAAAATAATTATTCTCCACCTTCAGCTTCATCTGTTATATGCGAATTGTTTTTTTTAAATATGTCCCCCCAAAAAAAGAATAAAAATTTGAACATAGCGTTGCCACACATCTCGTGTCGCTCTCTCTTTTTTTTTTTTTTTTAATTATCGCAAATATTTCCGATGGCGTGGTGTTTTTCCCCTTGTCATTATTCTCCTTGAAGGGAGGATGCGCCTCTGCACATTTGAGCATCTCAACCATCTTCATTATGTTATCGTCATGCAAGACCGGGCCTGCGTTGCCGTGTGTGCGCCGCCCTCGCAGCGCCGCGCAAGTCAAACCAACATCAAACGCATTCTCGGCAACAACTTGCCAGGGGGATGTCACTCCTCTTACTCCTCTTGACCCCCCCCCCCCCCCTTCTCCCAAAAAGGCTTGTGTGTGTTCGCGCATTGGGAAGAAAAAAACTTGCTGGTCCACTAAGGTTATCGTCACAAAAGTGCGTGTCTGAAAGTCCAACCTTGTCCTGTTTGTTTGTCTCAGAATTGTCAGTTCAACACAGCCGGAGACAGATGTGAATACTGCAAAGAAGGTTACTATGGCAACGCGGCTCAGAGGACGTGCCAGGTGTGCCCTTGCCCTTTCAGTACGGCTGCAAACAGGTGAGTTAAGAAACACAAAAACACATTTTTCCTCAACTTACATAACACACCTTTTGCATTTCCAGCTTTGCAGTCGCTTGCCGGGAGATACACGGAGACTTTCAGTGCATTTGCAGAACCGGATACACTGGAGACAAATGCGAAAAGTGAGTAGAAATCTCATTTATCACCAACATGAGATGAAAATTCGCAATGCAGCGGATATCTCAAATATGTCTCATTCGTTTATTTTCCGCTGGGATAGCTTTCTACTCTTTAACTCAAATTTCATCGTATTCATTTCTACTTCCAACAGGTGCGCTCCTGGTTTCTATGGTGACCCGGTGGTTCCAGGGGGAAGCTGTCGCCCTTGCAATTGTAACGGAAATGGCAACGTCTGTGATCCCAGGACTGGAGGTTACGTCATTCATCTTACAAATTGAGTAGCACGAGTGACTGTCATGTTAAAAGGCAGACAGAACTGAAGAATCCCGTCATGGAGGAAGGAGATTTGACAAAGGGGGACAAAGCGGGAGGAGGTAGAAATGTTTTGGGCAAATGAGATAATCGCCTCCTTGATGGGGACTTCTATTAAAGATGACGTCACGTCATTGACGCATGTCACAAATCTGCATGGCAGACTGATTGCTGTCAGCGCAAAATGTCTACTTTATTTTTTCTATTTTGAGATGATTTAAATTGAAGTCAAATACCAATACTGTTATGCTGCACAATTTTTTATTTATTTTTTGGTGGCCAAAATTTTGACAGTATCCCGGGTGAAAAATGGACAAGTGTGTATTGATATCATTTTATTTTTTTTAATCTCTGCAGTTTGCAAGAGCACACTGGAACCCGGAGACACAAACACAGACGACCGCTGCCTCGGTGAATAAACATTCAAGAGTCTCTGGGTTTCTGTCGTGCCTATTTTAAACATTCTCTTGATGTTTCAGAGTGTGATAACTGCGCCCAGACGTTACTACAAGACTTGGAAAAGTTGGATGGCGAGCTGCTGCTGATCAAAGTTCAACTGGACAACGCCTCGGCTAGCGCCTCCTCCCAGGACAGGCTGAGGAAGCTGGAGCGAGCCCTCACGGACACCAAGGTAGCAGGGGAAATAAAGTGCTTGACAAGTCCAGACGCATTGAAAACGTTGCAATTCCTCAACGATTGCTGCACGTTTAGTGTCTACAACTTGTCTTCATTCTATGTACATACGCAGCACGCACAAAATGCGCGCGTTGACAGTCATGCTTGCGTGCCAAATGCCGCGACGGGTGTGCTTATGCAAACATTCCAGATGGGATCGCTGATAAGTAATCACGCTGCATTTTGTCCCACACTGCGCCTCAACTTGGTCGAAAGACTTTGAAAACACGTGCTGAAAATTGACAATGTAAAAATATGAAGTTAATGACTTAAAAATCTTATCTCGAGGGAGGGGAAGTGGCAGGAAAACAGGCCAAAAATCGAGTTGAAACAAAATAGGCCTTTTTTCCCCCCATTTTCTTTTTTTTTTTTTTTTCTTTTTTTTTGCTATTTCCAGAAAAAACTTTTTGCGTTTGTTTGTTTGTTGTTTCAGATTCTAGTGAACAAATACAGTATCTCCGTCGACGGCCAAAGTTCCAGGGTCAAGCAGTTGGAAGACGACATGTTGACCCTTTCTGATGACATTGCCTCTCTTCAAGACAAGGTCATAAAAATAAATAAATAAATACAAACATTTTGATTAAATCTCTCATATGCTTTTTCATTCACATTCAGGCTGACAAAACCGCCGTGGATGCTGACAAAGCGGTTCTAGGTGTCGAAAAAACCCACAAGAGGGCTCAGGATTTGGACCTCGAGATTCGAAACATGCTCAAGAAAATCCAAGGTAAAACTTGTGAGACGCTCATTCAACGTGAACGCTTTTCAATTCCTTTTCTTTGTGCTTCCAGATCTGCTGGAGCAGCTGAAGGACGCGGGCTCCAGCGGGGGGACGCAGCCTGGCGAGAACGCGGCCAAAATGCTGGAGGAGGCCCAGCGCATGGTAAAGGAGATGGAGAACAGAAACTTCACGCCCCAGAAAACCGCCGCTGAAAAGGAAAGGGACGAGGCCAGGAAACGTAGGATATGTCGCGGGCACAAGACCTCATCCAAGGCTTCCTTCCACATTTGCTTTATTCTACTTCTTTATCCAGTCCTGGACTACATCAAGAGCAACGTGAGTAAGCAGTTAGACCAGAACGAGGGCACAGCCGACAAGTTGAAAGAGCAACTGAAGAACTACGACGGCAAACTGAAGGAGCTGGACAAGTCTCTGAAGGACGCCACGGACCTGGTAAAGAAAGCCAACGTCCAGAACGGACTCAACGCTCAGGCCCTACCGGATCTGCTGGTAAGCAAAGGCCGTCGACATGCGCTCATTAATGAGGAGAAGCGCAGAACTGGGTCACATTATCATCCACCTTAGTAAGTATGCAGTCCACCTCAGTTAAATAGAAACCTGGAAATTTATTTTAAATGTGAACTATAATCTGAAACATGTATTTATTTATTTATTTGCTTGTTTAATTAATTAATTTATTTATTTATTTGCTTATTTTTATCTATTTATTTATCTATTTGCTTGTTTTTATTTATTTGTTTATTTATTTATTTGCTTTATTTTATTTTAATTTTTTTTATTCATTTATTTTAAACCCATCCACCTAGGAATATAATCCACTATGAGAAGGAAAAATATAAAGGAATGATCTGGCGCATTCAGAAGACAATTCATTAGGCACACTCGCACACAATTGCAGTTGCACCATTGCCAAGTTTCTGCCGAGCCGATCTTTTCCTTTTTTCTGACAGCTATTTCAGATGTACCCAAAGTTTTTTTTGTCTAACGACCATTTCTTGCATTTTCCCCCGCAGGATCGCATCAACAACCTGAAGAAAGAGCGCAAGACCGTCAAGGACCAGATGGTGACGGCGGCAAATGAACTGAAGAAAATTGAAGATTTAGTCAAAGGGCTTTCCAACAACAAAACGGTGAGTGTAAAGTGCGCTCGGCCGTTTGAACACAGCAATAATTCGGACATCGTAGCTGACTTTTAAATTGTGAGAGACACCCATACATGGCAAAGAAAATTTGAAATCACACTACACTAAAAAAAAAATAAAATTACAAAAATCCGATAATCGGCCCTTTTATTGCAGGGGAATAAAAAAGGTACAACTTGCTGGTACTTCACTTTAACCTGGAGTTTGTGCAATATGAAACTGACGTTGAACTCTGAGAACACCCTGAGGACTGAAAACACACGAAGAATTTGAGAATATTATTGCTAGCTTATGATAAACGACTTCGATGTAAGTGAGATAGCTGTCAGGTCCTAACACGCAGACCCCGCAGATAAACACGGCCGCGTCTTTTCATTGTTGCTCAGGTGAGCTCACTGGAATGCTGTAAATATCGCTTGCCAAAATTGCCCTCGGCAGGTGTACGAAAAGTTGGCCGCTCAGCTGGATGGCGGCAAGACCGACTTGACCAAGAAGGTCAACGAGATTTCCAAAGTGGCAGCCAAGGAGGACGTCGTGGAGGCCGCCGAAGAGCACGCCAGGAATCTCAAGAAGTTGTCGAAGGAATTGGAGGAGTAGGTTCATGACGACGTGCAATGAGTCATTCACAGACATCTGCCTCTTGACGCTCCAAAAAGAGCCCAAAATATAGACATAAAAAAAATAAAAAAAAATTAAAAAAAAGAAAATAAATCTACATTCATATTTTTAGGATTTATCAGACAGATTTATTATATTTTTGTATTTTATTTCTTTTAAATTCATGTTTTTTTATGTACCCATTACACTTTTTCATTGTTTTATTTTTATGTGTGTACAGTAATTTAAAATTATTATTATTATTCATTTTTTTATTATTATTTTAGGTGCACCACTGCATAATTGTGGTTCGGAAAACACAGATTCAACTATTCAGGAATGTTTTTTCAATTTGTAAAAAAAAAAAAATGGGGGAGCAAGGTTGGAGGGGTCAACATGAATTTTTCATGGAAAATTCTTATTTCTTGCAATTTTTTTCAATACTTTTTGGAGGATTTTATTGTTCCCCCCCCCCCCCCCCCCCAATGCTTTTATAATATTGATAGTGGTCGTCAATTATATGCAGATTTTTACCAATCGTTAATCTGAGAAAAGTGAAGGTACACTGTATTTGAATTATAATGTATTTTAATTTATTTTTTATTTGATTTATGTTCAACTTGTTTGTTTGAATTGTTACAAAATCAGTCAGTCTTAATAATTTTTTCATGTTATTTATTCAAATCTACACTAAATTGTAGCCTGCATGCTCCTGCAAAATTTTTTTCTTTTTCATTTCCTTGCATTAAACGGCTCAATCGCAAACAAGTGGCGATGAAAGCGCATCCTCCTTGGGAGAGGTAATCATGTGCGCTTCAAATGATCCTGTCATCGGAGTGCAGTAGAAATTGTGTTTGGAGTTGTACGCGACACTCACAGCGGTTGTGTCTTTGCAGTTCCGTGAAGGCTGCGAGTGAACGTCCCGAAGTACGTAACGCCAATGACGCCATCAATGCCTACAAGAACATCACGGATGCCGTTAAAGCAGCCGAGGCCGCCGCAAACCAAGCGAAAGACGCCGCCGACAAAGCCTTGAACGTAAGTTGCTTAATCTTCGGGAGCATTTGTTCTTTTCATTTTCAACTGGTAACCAAAAATCCGCCCCAAAAACTGACTTGATTTTTTTTTTTTTTTTTTTTTAATAGAACACAAAAGAGTGAAATATTTTCCAGATTTCAATTTTCATAATTATTTTTTAGGCGAAGACAACAAGCCACAGGACTTCGCAGGACTACATTTTTCAATTTAGTATTTTTGATTTAAACCTAATTTATGAATATAACGACAAAATAATCGATTCCTTGTTCTTTTTTTGATCGACAAATGACAATGTAATAACAAATGCATTGCATGTAATTATGTATCATGAATATTTTTTTTTTAGAATGTAAAAAAACAAAAACTGGCAGAAAGAGCAAAAGACCTGAATGAGAATGGTGCAGAACTGGTGCAGAATGCACAAGAAGCACAAAGTGTCCTGGACGGTAATCATTTTTTTTTTTTCACTTTCTCTCAATAACACAAACACACACTCATTTCTCCTCCTTTCTCCCCTTCTTCATTTTTAACCAGATGCTGCCAACGAAATTCCCGACATAAAACGCCGCCTGAGCGCTGCTGAGAGGAAAGAGAACGAACTTGAGACCGACCTTCGGGATGCGCAAAGGCGGCTGAACGACATTAAAAGAGGTAGCGTGCGACCTCGGTTGACGTCCGAGTCCGCCGGAAGCGCCAACGTTTCGCTCGCTTTCTCCCCGTCAGACGACATCGCGGGGATGATTGACGAAGCCAAGAGGAAAGCCGCTTCCGCCAATGACTCGGCCAGCGACACCATGGACAAGCTGGACGCCATCAGGAAGGAAATGGAAAAGATCAACGTCACCCCCGGGGACTCCAACCTGGGTGGCGTTTTGGACGACGTGGACCAAGCAGGTGAAAAGACAGAAAAAGAAAAAAAAGTCCTTGTCATATTTGTTATTTGTACAAATCCTATTTTGTCCACTTTTTTTTTATTTCCCTTCAGTGAAGAACTTGTTGAAAACCATCCCAACACTGAGCGACAAGATCACGGAGGTGGAGACGTTGACTTCGCAGTTTACGCCGCTGAAAAACATCACGGACAACGTCAAGAAACTCAAGGAGCTCATTAATCAAGCGCGCGACGCAGCCAACAGGGTGACGTCAATCTCTTGACAAACATGCACGGTGGCGGGGCTAAGTATAAAAAAAGAAATGAATAAATAAATATAAAAATATGCTCACAGTGAATGTCAATATGAAATCCCCTCCATTTTTGAGATTTTTTTATTTTTTTTTGCTGTGTTTTTTGGCTAGCAGCAGACCGAGCAGTAAGCAAAAACTGTGCCAGCCGTCGCTGACAACTCTGATTGGGTGATCGCTAAAATGCAAATCAATGCATGAGATAGAAGTAGACTCTCACATAGTCCTTAAAAGCAGAGCAACAGCAAATAAAATTGAATTATCTGGTAAATTAATCTCAGGCAAACATTGGTTTGGATGAATTTGATGTTTTGTCACACTAGCCTCCCCACTGGGCATTTTTCTGGCTATGCCCTTAGTTATGCACGACAGCGAATCTTCTCCTAACAGTTGTCCCTCCGTTCCTCCAGATTTCCATCCCGATGAAGTTCACGGGCAACGGTCATGTGCAGTTGCATCCGCCCAAGAACGTGGAGGAGCTGAAGGCCTACACGGACTTGTCTCTGTCCCTGCAACGTCCCGAGGGAAGGGGCGACGGAAGACGCAGACGCAAGCAGGCCTCAGACAAAGGAGACATGTTTGTGATGTACCTTGGCGACAAGGATGTGCGTATTGGGGGGGGGGGGGATTCCCGATGGATGAAATGCGCACGTATTAACGAACGGCCTTCTCTAGCCCTCCAAGAGTTACATCGGCATGTTCCTGAGGAACAACGTGCTGTACGGCACCTACAAGCTGAACGGATTGGAGCACGTGATGAAAACGGACTCCATCACCACATCGCCGTCTGAGCCCGCCAAGTTTGATAAAGTCGACCTGCACAGGTGAAGTGGTGAAGTCGTTTGCCCTTCGACGGTGCAGACACAATCATTTGCACGGATGCTAGTTGCTAGGTGGAAATCAATTGGAAAACTTCCGCAAAAAAATTCAAAAATCTAAAAATTTCAATCTCATCTAGGTATTATATTTGTCTTGGATATCATTTCCCCAAAAAATTATTAGGCCTACTCACGTTGTAATATACGGCAGCATAAGATCCAGAGTAAGCGCATCTAAGACGTGTCTGCCATCAAGTGGTGATTAGTGTTATTACAACTTAAAACGACCTCTGAATATTTGCCATTCGCAATTTTCTTTCTTTTGTGAGGGGAAATTAATCACAAGGCCTCTCAGTGCTGAGGCAAAATTAACTGAGAATTTATAGTTTGTTTTTTTTTACACACCAAAGTCCAATAAAAAAAATATGGCTTACACCAATGACGTTTAGAATGCTTCGAATGTTGATTCAGTGGCAACTTCTGCAGAGAAACAATGCGGAGGGGTCGTGGAAATTAAATCATTCACTCCCTGCCAAGTTAAAAATGAGAAAAAAATGGGAATTTTTTTTTTTTTTTCATGCTTCCTTGTTTTCCGGTTGTCGTCTAGAATTTACCAAGATGCCGAGTTGATCCTCACCAAAGACTTTACATCAGACACGCCCGGGACTCCGAGCGTGAGCGCCATCCGAGGAGGCGACACCAAAAACCTTCTGGACCTCGCCCGAGAAGATTTGGTTTTCTACGTGGGAGGCTACCCGTCCAACTTCACGGTAAGATCACGGCAACAACGCAAACAAGGATGGCGCAATCCCAACACGGCGTGAACTCAAATGCTTTTTGTTTTCTCTTTCCATCTGTGGCTCCTCCCCAGCCGCCGGCGCCTCTCAACTATCCCATGTACAAAGGCTGCATCGAGATGGCCTACTTTAACGACAAGGTGGTCAGCTTGTATAATTTCATGCACAAAGACAACATCAACGTCGAGACTCCGTGCAAGAGGTTGGTCCCGATTTGTGTGCTACTTGCCCAACACATCCTTCTTCGTTCATTCATTCCGTGATATGCAGAATATAGACCCACACATTTAGTGAGTGCAGTCATATTATTATTTATTATTTATTATTTTGTATTTATTATTTTGTATTTATTATTATTATTTTTGTATTTATTATTATTATTATTTTTGTATTTATTATTATTATTATTATTATTATTATTATTATTATATCCAGAGATGGTCATTTCGTCCCAGGGATAAAATGGGGTGGCGGGCGGAACACGAGGAATTTTTCAAAAACGACGGACTATGAAAGGCCGGAAGGAGGTTTTCGTCAAATCTAATTCTGATTGCTCCGCAGGTATGTCTCTCCGTTGGGCTTTTACTTTGAGGGCAGCGGGTATGGCCGCGTGAATATCGACAAGAGAGCAGCAGTCCTCCTCATCGGCATGTCCATCATGACGCATGGAGAAAACGGGCTGCTCTTGTTTATTGGTAGCGAGGTAAGTTCTTCTTGATAATATCGAGAAAAATAAATATTGAAATATATAATCTTTCACAATTAATTCAAGTCCAAATTGATTTGAAAATATTACGTATGAATACGGTTCGTACGGTATTTTCTGACGTCAAACAGCAAAATTAAATCAGGTCGTATTTTTTATTCTAAACATATTTTTGAAACTGATTGAAAAAGTAAAAAACTTATTTCCCGTTTTTGGGATATTTTCATTTAAGAAATTTGACCTGTAAAAGCTTGCACGATACATATTTTACAAAAAAAAAACCTTTCACCTGTTGCAGAACCTGAGCCCTAATTAATATTGTCCCCATCCTGTGAAAAAGACATGTCCAATTCTCTCCATTTTTAAAATTTTCACGTCAATGGGATATCTGTAATGCCGAATCCCATTCACCTAAAAACACGTGTTTTGTTTTTCACGAGACAACGAAGATATAATATATTTCTATTCTACATATTATGTTATATTAATTATATTCTCATTATGGGGGTGAAGAAAATGTCCTCCAATCCCATATTGACCCTCAACTCATTCACAACCAGCTGAGTAAAAAAAATGGATCTTTGACGTCTTAATCCGTCAATGGCAGTCAGTGAGTTAACTTTCTCCTCTCCTCCCCGCCAAAGGACAATTACTTCACCGTGACAATGGAGAAAGGAATTGTCCACCTGCGTAGCAACCTGCTAACAGAACCAGCCACAAATAACTGGAAAACATTCCCGGTAAGTCAAAGCTTAGCTTACTTGATGACGCTGCAATTACAATTTTTTTGTTTGTTATTTGTTATTTTTCAGAAACGCGACTGGGTGGACGTGCTCATCATTATAACCAACAAGGGGAAGTTTACAGTCCGCATAGCCAACAAAGAGGTGGCCACGGCCCAAGCCAAGTTCACCAGCGTTGAATTTAAAGAATATTATATTGGCGGCGCGGCCCTAGAAATGCGGGAAAAGTAAGTCGAGCCGATTCCGGATTCTCGCGACATGTAAGAGATCTTGGCGTCAAACTAAATTGGCTCTCTGCTGACAGGCACAACATCACCATGCAAGCCTTCAAAGGCTGCTTGAACAACGTGAAGCTCAACCAAAACTTTAAACTCATCGATGAGAAAGTAGGCATCAGCAAAGGTTGTCCCAAAGATTCGCTGGTAAGTCACGATTTCAAGCGCTTTGATCGAACCATCGAGGACCACATTTCATTTTTAGCATAGACAGACGGGCTGGGTCATTTGGAGTTGAGGTGAAAAGGAAAAGTTCAAATTAAATACGTGTAATATAGGTGTGAGAAATATGAAAAATGGTTCGTATTGATATTATGACAACTTGTGTGCTTCAGGTTTTTTATTTTTTTATTTATTTTTTTTAGATATTTTCTTTCTTTTTTTTAAATTGAGGGTTGATTTGTAATCAGCACAAAAAGAAATCATCTCGAATAAATCATCTGTGATTAAAAAATTATTTTTTTTTTTATTTTAAATTTTTTCCTATTTTATCTGATAAAGAATTCATTTACGCAAGTGTTAATATGTGTTAAGATAAATTAAATATAAGTAATATATACATTATATACATTGTGCTAATATTTTTACAAAATCACACAACCAAATAGAAAACTAAATAAGACATGTAAAATTGATAAAGATAATTCATTTTCATTTTTATGCTATTTTTGATAATTGGGTTAATTGTTTACCAAACAATGATTCAAAATAAGGAATACAAACATTTCAAATGTATACGTGCAGTTCTTTATTTTCCTCATACTTTGGACTTTCTTTGCAAATAAATACATGTAGTAATTATTTAATGTGCTAGATAAAATAAATAAATAATAAATAAAACAAAAAAAATTAAAAATAATTTCAAATATTGCTGCATGCTTTGAATGAGAAATAAAAAATACGTTGAAATATTGGAAAAGCTTGGAACAAGAAGCCTGCATGGAACAAAATGACCTTTTTTGGCTGCCATCACGATTAATATTGTCTTCTCGTGATCGATGCGCGCTTCTCATTCTTGTGCAGACGTCTCGGAAAGCAGAATTCAGCACAGGAAGCTCTCTGTCGGCGGACCTGTCGGACTTCAGCCTGGCCAACGACGTCTCGCTCTCGCTGGGCTTCATGAGCACCGACAAGGACGGCCTCCTCCTGCAGTCCAAAAAAGCGGTCAGACCCTGAAACCTGAACCGTCACATCACCGCACCCTCAAAAATGTCAATCACAATTCATTTGCTTGGTTTTTTTTGTTTTTTTACTTCATCCAGGCCAACGGGATTCATCTGGCTTTACAAAATGGCAACGTGGTCGTGTCTTTTGACAACAAGATGTGGATTTCCAACAAGAAATACAACGATGGCCACTGGCATTATTTGACGGTGTCTAAAAAAGGTGGCAGGTATGAAACGAACACGCTAGTGAAACCGTTGCAATTTGCCACTGGATTGTCAACTGCCGACTGCCAAATCGAAGCGGACCCACATTAACCGCCGTTTTGATTGCTCGCTCCAGGACCACGATGCTCATTGATGACGACGACAGCGGCGTGGAGCAGAGCGGAAGCGTCTCGGTGCCGGACTCGGCGGGCTCCGTCATTTTGGGACGAGACAAGTTCAAAGGCTGCATCTCCAACCTCTATACCGGACGGTGATTGTCGTCGGCGAGCCGCGTTCGCCGTGGACCCTCGCGCGTTTTTTTCACGCCGTTTTTTTTTTTTTTTTTTTGTGATTTCCGCTCGCAGGCCCAGCCATCAGTTCAAGCCTGAGGACTTCACCGACTTCAAGTCGTCCGGTGACGTCCTGATAGACGTGTGCACCCCCGACAGTCCTGTCCAACAGATGATGAGTCGCCTGCCCAAGAAGGTGAGCGTTGCGCTCCGTCATTTCGACTGAAGCGGGATCACAAATTCCGATTCACAGTTTGTTGTTTCGCAAAAGTAATTGTGAAAATCGTAACTATTCGTTCACCATTTTATAGTTGTTATGGATAAGGATATTATTTTTGAGACAGACAATAATCAGGCCTTTTCTGGACTAAATCGGAAGAGGAGAAATGAACTCAAATTCTAAAATGGGTTCACCAACATGAAATTTGGTTGGCATCTCCGTCTTGGAAACAAAAAAATCCACAATGACTTTTTTATAAGAGGTTACAGTGAACCTTAGCTTACTGTGGTTGGATTACATCACAGACCCGCCCACAATTTAGGAAAAACTGCACTGTAGCGACCTTGGAAAAAAAAAAAATATTTGTGTAGTTTCACCCCTACCACATGCTTTAAGCACATTGTAGACATATTTGAACCGCCCAAAAATAATTTCAGGAACAAAATGTATAGAAAATACAGTACAGTAGCGTTAATAATAAGCACTACTTTTTTCTAAATTAAACTCCTCAACATATTTTATTAAAACAAAAAAAGCCATCAGAAAACTAAATTCTAAAAAAAAAAAAAAACAGCGAATAGTTGAGTTTTCAGTCAATACCGAAGGATCGCAATTTCAGCATGTGAGTGACTGCGTGCGACAGCAGCTCCCGTGCGAGTGCGCTCATATTTAGT
The DNA here is from genome assembly GCF_059441095.1 of Idiotropiscis lumnitzeri. Taxonomy (NCBI): domain Eukaryota; kingdom Metazoa; phylum Chordata; class Actinopteri; order Syngnathiformes; family Syngnathidae; genus Idiotropiscis; species Idiotropiscis lumnitzeri. The sequence continues at coordinate 18,852,789 of NC_142402.1, forward strand.
ATTTCCTCATTTGAATTCTCCTGGCCTTCTTTTTAGTGGCAGCCATTTTAGGCATCACACGCCATCCCCTCGTTAAAACCAGCGTTGCCTTCGCCGAGTTCCACATGATGAGCTCACGCTCTATTGCGCCCTCCCTTGGCGCTCACTGCTCTCGAAAGGTGTGCCTTGATGTGTTTGACTGACTTGATCCTGCTGCCTCATTTCCAGAGATGAAGGAGGAGGAGGAGCCTAACGACCTGCCCACAAGAGTCGAACCCTAACTTTGTGCCGCGATCGTCTCTTGGCTGTCACTCGTTCAATAAAAGCAACGTAACAAATTGGAAATATTCGATTAGAAATCTCCAACGCCATGTTTGATCTTTTGCGATGTTTCTCTGCTTTAATGTCACTGATAAATCACAAGCCTGACTGAAATCATCTCATTGTCTCGTTCTTGCATGTTGACAGTAACGCACAAGCACTCCCATCAATGCACATCATCCACCGTTTTGATTACAAGTCGAGTTTGGGCTCACTGAGAGTGTCGCGGTTCACTTGCCCGACTTCATTGGTTCAATGACTTCTCAGTGACGGCAAATGGATGAATTTCAAGTAAACATGTGAGCTTCTCACCGCATAACTCATCATCACCCTCATGTCGTGTCCACGTGACCAGATCGCAATTTTTTATTTGGATTTATGTTGGACAGAAAAACCCCCCACCATTTTTTTTTTATTTTCAGAATCCATAATCCATCAAAAAAATATACATTTAAAAGCAGCTTTGCTAGGAATGTTCAGCTATGGCATACGTTGCTTTTTAAAAGCTTTTGAAATGCCAAATGGATAAAGATATCCGATGACAGCGTGTCTTCCAGACCCGCACGGATTGAAGTGCAAAATCTCGACAGATATGATCCATGATGGTGGATTAACATCGCACTTCGTAGTGGTGTGAAACACGAGCTGCTATCTACTGAAAAATAAAAATAAACAGCCCTGAGCTCTTTAAAGTCGATTCTTTTGGGGACTTTCCGGAATGAAATGAAATCTGGCGTTCTGTTTGCACACATACTAAATGTGAATTTAATGAAAAATAAGATTGCAGTTTAGCATTTTTAGTACTGGATTTAACAATCACAGCGCAGGAGAAAAATCTTCCTGAAAAGAAAAAGAAAAAAAAATATATATATATATATTTCTTGATTTAAAACTGAATTGAAGAGATATATTTTAAAAGGAAATGGCACATTTACAGTATTGACAAGTCCATTCAAGTATATGGAAAATGAAAAAAAAAATAGATTGCATCATTCCCTATCTCTCTCTCGCTCTCGCTCACTCTAGATATAGTATTTGTGCATGTATTCATATATGTATGGCTATAGATATGTACATCTATATCTGTATATATATATATATATACATCTACACCGCCCGGTGCCTCAGCAGGGCTCTCAACATCGTCAAAGACAATACCCACCCAAACTCACACCTGTTCGACCTGATGCCCTCTGGCAGGCGCTACAGGTGCATCAAATCGAGGACCAATAGACTGAGAAACTGTTTCTTCCCAAGAGCCATCTCCATTCTGAACTCTCACACACAAACGAGAACAACCTCACCTTGCAGAACAGCATCGTGATGTGTTTTTATATACCCTTCAGTATTATTTTCCATTGCACTCTCTTATTTATCTAATTTATATATTTGTCTGTATTATTGTTGTATTGCACTGGAGAGGGGAGCTCTCTAATCTCGTTGCACTCTTGAGTACAATGACAATAAAGGGATTTCTGATTCTAATTCTAATATAAATATATATATAGAGAGAGAGAGAGAGAGAGAGAATGATGCAATCATTTTCCAACAAATTTCCATTGGTCATTCACGTCCGTCAGTATACGTGAGGCCCCAGACTGAAATATTTGGTGTGCTTGCTCTCATGAAAAAATGCAATACATTCTGTAAGATCACCCTCTATTGGTTGTACTGTCTCCAGGACATCCCAGGAGACCACAACAACACAAAAGTCTTTTTTTTTTTTTTTTTTCAAGGGCCATCTTTGATTTGAGCTTTTATGTCTGTGTTTTAAGGAGGTGGCGGCGCGTGTGGTGAACGAGAGCGCGTCAGCGTGTGCGCTACCGGGCCTGGTGCCGGACGCGTATCACATGGGGGGGCCCCTGAGCCGCTTGAGCTACAGCCTGCCGCTGCAGGTTCTGCAGCCCAGGTGAGTCCCTTCGCAGTCAGAACATAAAAGTCAAACTTGTTTTCATCTTGGGCCACATTTTAGGGAGGCATGAGACAGGCAAAGTATATAAAAGTTTACAATTGCCCCTGGATACCACGAGATGGCAACAAAGCACTACTTTTGTCTTAATGAAGCTCCTCAACTCACATCAACATAGTTCCTTGACACCAAGATGCCAGAAGGGGGCAGCAAAACAATCATTTTAATCTTTCGGCCTGAGCATAAAAACATCAGCGTGTTAAAATCACCTGGTTAGGGGCCCTCGAGGACCAGACTTGGGCACCCCTGTGGTGACCCATTTCTTGGTCGCTATAACTTCTTACCTTATTTAGCATTGGTTAAGTCCCCATTGGACTGAGCCGGTTTGCAATCTCACCCAGTTTCGGGTTACTTTTTGACCCACAGTTGCTGAAAATCCGTTTTTCCTTATAGGCCGCATTTCTCTCTGGACGTCCGGACTCGATCCCCAGAGGGCCTGTTGTTCTTCGCTGCAACGAGAGGAGGCTCCTCCCACCTCGCTCTGTACATGTCCAAAGGGAGAATCAGGTTGTCTGTGGGCAAACACAACGAGATCTTCAACAGGGAGAAGTACAACGATGGAAAGTGGCATTCGGTGAGTCGACGACCACAATTTGGAATCTCACTCACTCGCTGCCTTTTATTGCTCAGACGCACGCGACACTCTGGGCGCACAACGGGTCTCACGTTGTGGTCGACTTCCTGCAGGTGATGTTCAGTTTGGAGAAGAAGAAATTCCGCCTGGTGGTGGACGGCATCCGAGCGCAGGACGGTCAGCTGAGCGCGGCAGATGTGGCCTCCATGAAACATTTCATGTCACCTGTGTTCTTGGGCAGTGCCCCGGACTACCTCCACAAAGAATTAAAGGTACAGAACGACATCAAGATCACACATTCAGAGTCACATACTCTGATTTTGAGTTTTTTTTCCCACTCGCAGTCCAAGAACCTCCCAAAGCAGACCGTGTCGGGCTGCGTGCGTCATTTCAAAATGAACGGAGCGGCCATGTTGAATCCATCCGCAAACCACGGAGCCGGCCCCTGTTTTGAGGGCCACACTCAGAGGGGCGTCTACTTCTCGGGGAACGGAGCGCACGTCGTCATCAGTAAGCGCTGACTGATAAGTCCCGTTCGATCGGGCAATTCTTCATCCCGATCCTTCTTTTTTGGCTTCCAGATGACTCGTTTGCGGTGGGGTCCAGTTTTGAGCTCTTGTTTAACCTTCGCCCAAGGACGCCCACCGGACTTCTGCTGCACGTTGGCGATTCCAGCGGGACTCAACAAGGACTGACCACGGGACATTATGTCAGTATTTACCTGCTCGGAGGAGAGGTGAGGACTGGCTGAACTTTTTTTGAGGACAAAAGAAAAGGAATTTTTTACCTTTGAATTAAGAAGAACAACAAAAGTATAATCAGGGAGTCATCGGAGCTAACATCATATTGTCCAGAAATTCGGTTCATAGGAGAGGCCATGTGATCGAGTCAAATCGTATTTATACAGCACCCAAGTAGGCAGTAAAATAGTCCGTTTGAACAAAATAAGGCGGTGCATTTGAAACCAAGTCAACAGAGGAGGGCGGCCAAAAATAAAACGGTAATAAAGGGTAAGATAAAACTTAATTGTATAAGATAATAAAGTAAATCAGACAAGGTAAGGCCGTAAAATAAAGCGAAATAAGACGCAAATGCGGCTGTAAATTCAGACAAAACAAAGAAATGAAAGTAAGTAACAAGAAGGCAGTAAAATGAAACAAAAGAAAATAAAGTCCTAGATAAGTTTGCGAAGACTATTCCAAACCGATAAAAAAAGATACATTTCTTATGAAATGAAAGTGTGGAAAATATTTATGTATAACCAATGTTAATTATATTTATTTATATTTTTATTAAAAAAAATTGAATAAGGTAGAACAAACCTTTTTGTGTATGATGAGTCTAATCTTTCATGTTAGTCGGTTCTGTTTTTTACGAAGTCATAAAACAGAATATTACGGGACCTTTAAAAGATCACGTGAATGCCCTCAATGGCTTTTTTAAAAAAAAATTTTAATAGCTGATGTTGAGTTAAGAATTTCAAATACTGTACATCCAAATTGAACATTTTTTTTTTTAACTTCTAAGAGCGTGTTGTGACTTAGGAACAATTATTTTATTTTATTTTATTTTATTTATTTTTACAGGTGGTGGCACTCGTCAACAATGGCAAAGGGGAGTTCATGGCGTCTGTACGGCCCAAAACGACACTCTGCGATGGAACGTTTCATAAAGTTTCTGGTAAAACGCCTTCTTCACCATTCTTATATTTCCTCCCTCCAAACACGTACGCACGTCTACCACTTTACATACGATGCGATACGAATCTTGCAGTCATCAAGAGGAAGAATGTTGTGCAACTGCACGTGGACACAGTGGACACGTACAAGATAGGACCACCGTCTTCCACCGCCACTCTGACCAAATATCCCCTCTATGTGGGGGGCATTCCTGGTGAGTGCCTGTCGACTTTTCAATGCGTTTTCCGCAATGTGGACAAAAGTATTGGGACACCTGTGCACCTACAAGGAAGATAGAAGAAAATATGCAGTTACTTTGTGCAGTATCAAGCCTCCAAAAATTATTTTTCCTCAAATTTCCCAAAGTTGGAATCGTCCAACACGACACGTCTCAATGCTTTTGCCCACATGGTCTCTGTCACACCGTTACACAAAAATACGGATTATGAAATGAAATATTTCAAATTGCCGATTTTCCCGCCGCTCTCTGCAGAAGAGATGTCATTGCTCCGGAAACCGCCCGTCACTTCGTCCTTTGTGGGCTGCATCCAGGACTTGAAAGTCAACGGCGAGTCGGTCGTGTTCGCCAGGTCGCCTTCGGTGGTCGGGCCCGTCAACCTCAAGGAATGTCCGGGCTGAAGCGCATCGCTGCAGTGTTTTTTTTTGTTTTCTGGCCAAAAACTTGGGACCACCTCCAAACAAGCCTGTGCAATCTGTTACCAAGAAGGCGGAGAATGTGTGTGTGTGTGTGTGTGTGAATCACAATGTATATATGTTGAGCGGTGTGTGCGTGTGTGTATGGATGTATTTATTTTAAAATCATGTACAGCACCAACACATCAATGCATCGCCTTGTTTTTTTTTTTGTTTTTTTTTTGCGGGGAGTGGAGAAATGTGATTAGTCAGTCGGGGATGCAGTGTACAGTACATAACATAACACAGCACTTTAAGAACATTATTGATATATATAAAAGCGGGATATATATTGTGTTGGTGCTTGGAGATGAAAAAAATGGTTGGAGCCAAACATTTTTGTACCAATACTTTGCAGTTGATGGTGCTCACTACTTTTCCCGTTTGGCATGTTTGATTCCTGATTGCATCCTTTGAGTCCCCACAAAGGCCAAGAAATTACGTTTATGATCGTGTTTTCCATTTTTTTTTTTGCATTCCTTTTGCATGCATTCTTCCGAGTGGTTCTCAATGTGGTTTACACTGGACAACGGCATGTCCTGAGTTGATGACTAAAAATGGAACAATACACACACTAAAATATATTGCTGCATGATTTGGACAGTGTTTACCTCTGAGTGCAAAAGAAAAAATAATCCCAAAAGAAATTCATCACAATTGGATTTTTTTGATTAGTTTAAAACGTGCATTCCTGTTTTGTGACCACTGGTTTGTAAACCATTTTGTAATATTGACAATTAAATTACTTAATAAATTAAAACTCTTTTGTGCATTTCTTATGTTGATTTGGATTCAATAGTCATCAAACAGACACGATTCAAACGTTTTAATATTTTTGTAATTTATTATAAATATATTCTATGGATATAGTTCACTGCTTTTATAATGCCCGTCAATTTTATGCAGATTTGTGTTATCACAGCGAATATTTTATATTATTTTTCATTATTTTATGTACTATTACTTGTCATTAAATAAATAGTTTTCCGACCAATTAAGGAAAACTGGATAATTTCACGTCGGTTGGGAGCGAACCATTGTATTAAACGAGGACGTCTTTGGTGACGTCTCCGCCCGACACCACGCCCACTCGGATGATACATTTAAAAGCATTCACGTAATTATGAAAGCAATCAAAGTGCAAGCTAATTATGCTTTTATTGTAGCACATTTCTATTTCGCTTCATACTCTCTACATTCTCCGATGTTCATTCGTAAGTATAAGATGTGGCGTCATTTAATTACGGTTACATTACGTAGAGTTAACAGAGATCACTGCACATGCCACCGTAGTTATCGAAATCCCAATGACAAGCGAAGGCACCACACTTCCTGCACTCTGACTGACTGAAATACAAACCCGCAGCTGAGGCGAGTGTCGAGCCGGTCAGAGGCGATCCGAAAACGGCATCTTCACGTCACCGGAGGCCGATAACTCTTCACTGACAAGACTGCTGTCCAACAATATCGACATGGACTCGTTTGCACGGAACTGCGCCACTGGCTGACATTGTTCTGCGTGGAAGTTAAGTCAGTAGACAGGGCGCGCGCAGCCCTTACCTCGCTGCCGCCTTGTAAGCAGCCTCTCTCGGCCACAACTCGCCCCCCCCCTCGCCCCGGTGTTCGCCAACATCAATGGCGGCCCCGACGGAAGCCACCTTGGAGGACGACGAAAGGGAGCCTTTCAACGACGCCGAGCTGGCGCTGAAAGGCATCAACATGCTTCTGAATAATGGCTTCAAGGAGAGCGACAAGCTTTTTCGAGCGTACAGGTGAGTGAGCGGCTGCTGCGGGGGCGTCAAGCCGCCCCGTCCGTTCCGCTGCCTGCCTGCTTGCTTGCTTGCTTGATTGCTTGCTTGCGTTACATGTTCCAGTTTTTGGTACATGTCCTGTGCAATGAAGGTGCCATTGCTTCCATGTTGGTTACGTTAGACTCTACCTTTGTCTGTGTAACTAGTATCTGACAATTGTCTGTTACAGTAATCCCTTGTTTATCGCGGGGCATACGTGCCAAAAATAACCAGCGATAGGTGAAATCCGCCAAGTCGTCAGCTTTATTTTTTACTGTTAATTTACAATGCAATACTATACTGTGGAATGAAATAAAAAATAAAATCTCCTTTCAGCCCCAAAATGTGTTTAAGAAATAGAAATATTAACGTTTTCTTACAAATAACTAATTTTTTTCACTTCTAGACAACAGTAACTCAACGCATCAGTAAAAATATGAATCTTTACATCAAGAGTTGAAGCCAATTAATTAACATTTCTTGATCAAAACAATAAATACATCTGTCTTCATGCTTGTTGGCGCTGACTTCGCTGCTTCCGCCATTTTGTTTTGATACGCTACTTTCGCGTCGTGACGAGACACTTGACGTCAGGAAATGAATGTGGAAGAAGACGTTATTAAAAGTGCAAATAGATGGTTTTGTGAATCGGAATTGGACTATGTAAAGGAAAATGGATTCAAATGCCTGTCTTTATGGCCAAAATGGCAGACCGTGTGGTCTGAAGTTGTATCAATAAGTCTGGAATAAGCTCTAAATATACATTTCATCGGTTATAAATCTTCTCTCATAAGGTATATCTCAGAATATATCTCAAAGATTCGCCGACATCATGTCAGTAATCACTGCTCACCTGTTTCCTGAGTTTGGTCATGTGACATCCGCAAGCCGAGCCGGACCAAATTTTAGTTTTGTTTATGCTCAATGTTTTCGCAACAGATCTGATCTCTGCTCTTTGTTTGCTTAAGTGCAAAAGCAAATTTTCACCCGTGAAACCCATGGCCAAAAAAACAAGCCCTATCTAATGTCAAAGCAATTTGACAGGTCACAAGGAGACACGTTTGTCTTGTTCAAAGAGCCTCCAGCACATGTTCACACGTGAGCTTTGCGCTGCTGATGTTTCAAACAAACTTGTGACTGCCAAAACATCCGCATCCTCACAATAATAACCTTGTCCGCCTTCACGTGCATCGCCATACGGACGCATTAAAGCATTTTCAAATGAATGCATCCGAGTTTCTTTTTAGAATGTTTTTTTCTCCTGTTGTGCTTGGGAAGAGTTGGCATGTAAAAAAAAAAAATAAATAAAAAATTACAGCCTTCTTCTCGTAATATTTTTTTTTTTTCCAATAACCCGCCCCCCCGTTGACGTGCCCCCCACTGGTTGCTTGAATGTCACTCCTCTGTCTAATTGCACCGCACACTTGTGGGTCGTCCTGCTTTTGAACGCCATCAATATGTGCCGCCTTCATTAAGCAGCTTGTTGCCCAGCTGCCAGTTTGATTGCATCAAGGGAGCAAAAAAAAGAAAAAAAAAAATCAACTGATTCAAGCCTGGTAATCCAATCATGTTGCATTATTTTTCACATCACTGATTTTACGAAAGTAAACTGAGATTTAGTTGCTCGCGTGAAGTTGAGGCAAAATGGAATGCAGTTCTCAGTTGCAACCAGCAGAGGCGCTGTTGGGTTTTTTTTCTTCTTTTTTTTAATTTTTTTATCTCAACGTGGTTGTGGTTTCAGCTCATGTTAGTGAAATGATGTGTTTGAGGGTGTAATGTGTTCTGTGATTTATTTATTTATTTTTTTTGCATCCACAGGAACCACAGTCCTCTCATGAGCTTCGGTGCAAGTTTTGTCAGTTTTCTGGTGAGTCGACGCCACACGCGTACATGTTAGTTGGCTTTGCAAGTACGGAGAGACTTAAGAGTCCATATTCTGCATCGTTGTTGCAGCCATTTTGTTTCATCCTATATTTTATTTTCTGATGTTTTGAAGTGCTTCACGCTCAGTCCAATTTCAGTGTGCCTGTGCGAAGCATTTGGAGAATAAAAGTTGATTCCAAAACGTACATCCGATTTCTGTCTTTGGTTTGGTTGCACAGAACGCCATGATGACTTTTGAAGAGGAGAAGATGCAGCAAGCGTCCGAAGACCTCAAAGCGACGGAGAGGTTGTGCGAGAGCGAAAACGCCGGCGTCATCCAAACCCTGAAAAACAAAATGAAGCGTTCAGTGAGTATAAATTTTGGAAACAAGAAGAGACATTTGTTGACCAAGTGTCATCGTTCGTTGCAAAACTAAATAAAACATTTGCTCGTTTTTTTCTTAATTTTCTACTTGCTGGGTGGGCAGGTGCCAACAATTTGTATACAAGCTATTAAAAAGTCGATTGGTTAAAAAAAAAGTGTGCTTTAAAGAAAAGCAGATATGATTATTAAGCTTGCCCTGTTGTCTGTTCTTTTTGAACAGTGTGAATAATTTGTGCTTTGCAGGCGGACTCCCGGAGGTCGGGCGTGGCCGCCGTGGAACGACTCCAGAGGCAGATCATCATTGCCGACTGCCAGGTTTACCTCGCCGTGCTAGCTTTCACCAAACAAGAACTTTCAGGTTAATAATTTGGGGGGGAAAAAAAATTAAAACTCATTCACTGCCATTGACTGATATAGACGCCGAAAATAAAATTTATTTTACTTGGGCTGGCAATGAATGAGTTAAAGATCATTTTGACCCCGTGTTATATTTAGCGACCATGTTCCTTTTTGACCCTCCACAGCGTACATCAAAGGTGGCTGGATCCTCCGCAAAGCTTGGAAAGTTTACGACAAATGTTACAGTGACATCACGCAGCTGCAAGAGCGCAGCAGCAGCAGGAGGAGGCGGAAGGCGTCCGAGCAGCAGGCCTCGTCGTCGCCGACCACCGCCGCGTCCAGCCCGTCCCAGCGGCTGGACGCCGTCGGCGCCGAAGACCTGGACCGGCTCAAAGGTTCGGTCAGCTTCGGCTACGGCCTCTTTCACCTGTGCATCTCCATGGTGCCGCCGCACCTCCTCAAGATCGTCAACCTGCTGGGCTTCCCCGGCGACCGTCTCCAAGGCCTGTCGGCGCTCGCCTACGCCAGCGAGAGTAAAGACATGAAGGCCCCCTTAGCCACGTGAGTGTGTGAGTGACTACGTTTGAGCAAGCGCTGGGTGATATTTTAAAATAAAAAATCTGGATTGTTTTTAAATTGCCAGAATCTGTCGACCTGCAATGCATTGAAATGATTGGTTGAACAAGTTGGAATTGGCGCAACTTTTCAGGGAAAAATATAGTGATGGGAAAATGAAGCTTCAAATTTGCTTCATGAACCAGTTGCTATATTTTTGGACTCCTCAAGGTGGCACTGTTGCATTTGTTGCGTTAAATAAAGGCGTTTCTAAATGTGCTTTCAGTCCTGTGATGACCAGAGAGTGCCATCTAGAGGGCGCAATAAACACAACAACTGCTTCATGAATTACCTTGAAGCTTCATTTTCTGAAAAAAAAAAAAAAAAATGCAGTAATGTCTTGGCAATAACGGCCATTTTTATTTTTTTCAGCCTTGGTGGAGGTCTGTGCACGGCTGACTGACTTCATGCGTTAGCTTCTTTTCAGCCAAGTTTTGGTGTAATTTTTGCTGACAATCCCCTGTTTTTGTGTGTCCTGCGACAGCTTGTCCCTCTTGTGGTACCACACGGTAGTGCAGCCCTTCTTCGCCCTGGACGACAGCGCCACCCACTCGGGCCTGGCGGAGGCCAAAGCCATTCTTCGGCAGAGAGAGACCACCTACCCCAACTCGTCGCTCTTCATGTTCTTTAAAGGCAGAGTCCAACGTCTTGAGGTGGGCGATGTGTCGCACGCACACACACACACACACACACTGTTGTGCTGAAAACGCAACATCGTGTCACAAACCGCTCACGCAACTTCCTGTTTGTGCGTAGAGCCAGATGAGCGCCGCCTTAACGTCTTTCAGCGACGCTTTACAGCTGGCCTCGGAGCAGAGAGAGATCCAGCATGTGTGTTTGTATGAAATTGGTAAGATTTCGCCACTTAGCGTCATTTTATGAAAGGTACACCCCGAACTGGTTGCCAGCCAATCGTAGGGCACACATAGACGAACAGCCATCTGCGCTCACACCTAGGGACAATTTCGATCAGGGGTGGGCAAACTTTTGGATTGGCGGGCCACAATGGGTTCTGAAATTTGACTGAGGGGCCGGACCAGTTGCAGATGCATGGAGTGTTTAATTTTAAATGAAAATGAACATTACAACAATATATATGTCTTTGAAAAAGCACACTATTTAGAAAATAAAACTATACCAAGGTTTATTCATTTATTTTTTTTTCAAAATCGGCGGGCCGGATTAAAACGTTTTACGGGCCGCATGTTGCCCCCGGGCCGTAGTTTGCCCACGGCTGATTTAGAATGTCCAATCAACCTTCCCGAAATTCCGTCTTGCGCCCGTTAACGCGTATTTCTTTTTGATGTTTTCCAGGCTGGTGCAACATGATTGAGCTTAACTACTTGGAGGCTTTCAAGGCCTTTGAGCGTCTGAAGAACGAGTCTCGCTGGTCTCAGTGCTACTACGCATATTTGACTGCAGGTGCCAAACTTGCTTGGATCCTCCGTGATGTTTGTATTGGCTCCTAATCTCTGCTTGGGTGGGTGGGTGTGTCGGGCATTTTTTTTTGTTGTTGTTTTTCTCCCCCCAGTTTGTCAAGGAGCCATGGGCGACCTGCAGGGAGCCTCAGGAGTTTTTAATGATGTCCAAAAACTGTTCAAACGCAAGAACAATCAAATAGAGCTCTTTTCCATGAAGAAGGTGGGTGCAATATGATTTTTTTTTTTTTTTTGAGGCCGATGCCCATTGTGATATTTGGGAGCATAAAATTCCGTTAACCGGCCAATTAATTTTGTTGGCAGGCTGAGAAGCTGAGAATCCCGAGCCTCTCCAAAGAACTTTGCATCCTGTCCATCATTGAGATTCTTTACCTGTGGAAAGCTCTGTGCAACTGCTCCACCAGCAAATTACACGCAATGATGCAAAGTACCACGCTACTCTTTGAGAGTCATCTCCTTTTTAGTCATTAAAAAAAAAATCAACTAAATGTGTGTGTTTTTGTAGTCCTGCAGGCAATTGACGACAGCTCGTGCGCAGGGCTGAAAAATCTGCTTTTGGGAACTGTCAGCAAATGCCTACATAACAATAAAGATGCTATTCAGGTATTCGCATCGCTGATGATAATTATAATCATCCAATCCGAATCCGAAGCTCGTTTTGGGACTTGACTTGTCGTCTGTGCAGTATTTCCAGGTGGCGTCGCGCGATGAGATTGGGCTGCTGAGCAACTCGTACGTGCAGCCGTACGCCTGCTACGAAATGGGTTGCATGCTGCTCAACGGCGCTGAGGTAGGCTCGAAACGTTCGTCCAAATAATGTAATAGCCAGTGGTGGGAAAATGAAGCTTCAAATTTGCTTCATGAACCAGTTGTAGTATTTCTGAGTCCTCTAGATGGCGCTGTTGGTTGAAACGAAGGGTTTAAAAAATGGCTTTCAGGCCAATGTTGAACAGAGAGCGCCATCTACAGGAGACCAAAAATACTACAACTGCTTCATGAAGCACATTTGAAGCTTCGTTTACCCATCACAAGTAATAGCGTCCTTTTGCGAATGAATAAAAACACTTTAGTTTTGGTTTGTGTATGCATAAAAAATGAATTTGTTTTTTATTTTTTGATTTCACATTTTTAGTATTCAAAATTGAACTTGTTTTTTGTCGTCATTCCTTTGAGCTACGCTGCAATCCCGATCATCGTGGAATTCGATAATATTTGAAAGTGACATTGTCTCTTATGTTTTTTTCCTCCGTCAGTCTGCATCCAAAGGCCACATGTTGATGCTTCAGGCGAAGGTGTGTAGTGGTTTGCTCAGAAATCGTCACGCATGCTTTTTTAAATTTTTTTTGAAAGCCATTTTGTCTTTTGCAGGAGGACTACGCGGGCTACGACTTTGAGAACCGGCTTCACGTGCGGATCCACTCGGCTCTGGCCTCCATGCGAGTCGCGGCGCAACCTTGAAGCGTGTCGCCTTGAGCAGGGGGAAAAAAAAAAAAGCCAAACAATCACAAGTGTTTGAAGTATTTATGTTCCGATGGCGTCATTTTTTTGAAACAAGACTTTGTGGTTTGTATGGAAAAGGTTGACTGGCCTTTGCAATACATTGCACATTTTTTCCCCCATGTGGAAATGTTTTGCACGAATTTCATGGAGAACTTTTTATGGTTCACGTGCACAACGGTACCCTTTGCTGTGAACGCCGTCCTCTTTCATATTTTGTTTTAAGCGATTAAAAAGATTTTTATGGGACACGGAGGTGTGATATTTTGTTTTCAGCAGCGAAGCTCGTTTTGGAGCTAAAAATGAGGCAAGGAAAGACCAAATGGCTTCCATTACAATTTTTATTTCTTGAATGAAAGCAAGCAAAACCAAGAGCTGTCTGTTATAAGTGAGCTTTTATTGAACAACTAAGATTGTTAAAGAGCAGCTCCTCGCACGAGGATCGTTGAGGTGGTTGCATAGTTAGCGATTCACATGCGCTTTTTGTATATGCGTATATTGCTAGGAGTAGGCGTACTATTGTACATGACCAAAACCCTTTCACAGTAAGAGAGCAGCTTGTACTCAAGTAAAAACAAAAACAAAACAAAAAACGGTCGATTCAATATTGAGCACATTTTAATACATGTTCCTTACATGAATTGTTTTAAATCCAATTCAAATTTTCATTACGACAACCAAAAGCATCTAAAGTATATTATTTATATTAAACTGCAAAAGTCTACACACCCTCAATCTAAGCAGTCAAAACACACAGTCAATAATTGCTCTCCAAAGGTCAGCGAATGAAACCCTCATTAATTGGGGAACTCTTACACAAAATCGACCTTTCAGTAGCTTGTTCTTGTTGAGTCTTTGAAGCGCCCGAACTCAGGGACGCAATTGTTGCATCACAAGTGGAACCAATTACGTAACAGTCGATACACAATTTCTTCAGCCAGTCCCATTGCCAAGCAACGACCAGACCACACAGATGCGCTTTCGTGCCTAAATCATAAAGGTAAGCAGAGCTGCAGTGTTGGCGTATTTGAGCCTTAATTAAATAAAAATCAACTCTGGTATTACTGTTAAAAATGGGCAACAGTTGAATATTTTTGTTTTGTTTTGTCTATGACAAGTATTGTCAAAGTCTCCAATAATTAATTAGTCAAGATTATAGTCTAAATTCAGAAAATATTGCTTAGTCAGCAACATTGAGCAGCTGGTTGCTTTGTCGCAAAAAAAAAAAAGTATTTGCCTGAGACAGAACTTCCACCCTAAACCAGTTTCAAATAAATATCGATGTCATTCTTTAACCTTTACATATTTTGAGCAAAGCTGTCAGAGACCTTTTATTAAGACACCCGGAAACGTTTAAACTGCATAATAAGTCTCCTTTAATGATGTCAAAATATATATATATATTTTTTTGTGCTCTCTTGTTCAAACTGGACCTATCGTGGTTGCATTTAAGCATCTATTAACTTAGTGATCAACTACTGGCAGCGCCACACCAAAATTGACATGTTCAAAGTTTCAAGGAAGTCCTAAGGGGATTGTTTGCCTTTCTTGGTCCTAGTAGATGTCGGGCAGCTGCATGAACTTTCTGTCCCAGTAACCTTTCACGTACAGCCAGTCTTGAACTTTGTTGTGCGGGTTGGCTCCTTGCTGAAACCACCTGAAAAATGTTAAAAAAACAATGAATACTAAGAATGACCAAGACTCACGTATACAGTAGCGCACTTTGTCCTGATGGGGGCAGTATAGAGCAGAGCAAACAAGTCAACTTTGGTCAACCCTGCTGGTCTCGGTGCGGCGCTCCTCCAGAGGAGCGAAAAGGAAGATCAGAGGAGGCAAAGTGACGGCAGTTCTGAACGCACGTGCACGCACGCGATAATTACCTGGTTTTCCAGTCGTCTGTCGACTTGCCGCGATGCTTCCGGGCTGTCCTCTGTTTTTCCTCCAGTCGTTTCTTCTCTGCATTCGCTACATCTACCAAACGAGCGTTTGATTGAATTTTGTGAAGTTGAAAGACTGCCAGTCAAAATAGTTGGTAAGTTAACAACGATGATTGGAGACGAGAAATAAACTGACTTTCATTTTCATTTGTCTTCACTTTACGAAAAGCTTAACCAGTCAAAACAAAACTTTTATGTATAATAAATCTGATGTTTATTGTAATGCAAATCAATTTATTGCTTGTGTCTGAAAAAAATTATTGCGTATTAAAATCACTTGACTGAGGGGAAATAAATGCAATTTGATTATTTTTCAAACTTGCTCAGACCCAGCAATAGTGAATAAGAACCGATTCATGAAAACACATTCTTATATAATACACATGAATTGTGAACAAAACTTTTCCTCCTTGATTTTCGGGTGGGGGCCAAAATATTAAACTTTAAACCTGGCATCGTTCTGTGTGCGCACATATAGAGTTGGTCCAAGCCACTAACTCGTCTGTCCTCAAATTAAAAAATAAAAAATGCCATGCATTGATATGTGCTGCGCTGCGGTCACATGAAGGGCATACCGATATCTCCGTTCTCCATGGCGCGGATGTCCGGTCGGAGACGACTGTCTGTGGAAGGCAGAAGTCCCTCCATCTTCTCATCCAGCTCGTTCAGCTGCATGGCGAACACGGAAAAGGCGTAAAACTGAAAAAAAAAACAACAAAAAAAACGTGACAACCACGCAAAGCTTTTTTTTTTTTTTTTTCCCCCCAGTCCGCCTGACCTTGGCCGCGTTGTCGGGCCGAGGCGTTATCTTCCAGACGAGCTCGCTTCCCGGGATCACCTGCACCGTCTCGGCTTCCGGCGGCGGCATCTCCTCGGGCTCCTCGTCGACGCTGCTCTGGGGTCACATGACACACACGTGCATATCCTCCAATGACTAAACCGAGAACCAAACCCCGCCGGTCGCCATAAAAATGCCAAAAAAAAAAAAAAAAAAAAAAAAGAAAACAGAGCGTTACCCTTTTGCAGGCCTTTTTCTCTTCCGAACTCCTTTTGTCTGACTTTTTGTGGGTGTCAAAGGTCGCCGAGTCCACCGTGTATAAACACTCGGTCCATTTGCCGTAGATGGCGCAGAGCTTCTTCTTGCTGCAAATAGAACAATAAATAAAAGTACACAAGAAACTTCTTCGCCAAGACGAAGAGGAGCCAGACGCTACCTTTTATCCAGAATGTACCCCTCGACTTTGTGAAGCTCCTTCCCAAAGAGGCCGCAAGGTTTGAAAGTCATGCTGCACCGCTCGCCGGTCCTGCCGCACAAGCAATCACACACTTGGTCACGCCTCCCCCGTTGTTTGTGCGCCACGGCAGGAGCTCGCCATTACTTGTGATTGACGACCTCCACGCCGCCGTACTGCTCGATCCAAAGCTGACCGACGATGATGTTGTGCACGCAGCAGGTGGGGTTGGTCCACGTGTAGGCTTCGTTGTACCTTTGGAGGCGCGCAGATGAGACGCGAGCAAGTCGGACGTCCGCAAAAAGCTTGACACTCACTTGGGAAGTTCCAGAGTGATGACGCCTTTGGGCTCTGCTTCGATGCTCTTGCCCCAAAACTTGATTTTGGGGTAGATGGAGCCGTGGAAGACGAAATCCTCCTTCAGGCCCTCGGCGTGAAAGGCACTGACGGGGGGGTGATGGCTCACCTGCTCGGAAAGCCACCTGAAGCCTAAATCATCTCTGGACAGAAATGACAAAGACTGTCGATGAGACGCACGAGCGCACGAATCACGCGAGTGGGGGGCGGCGTCTGACCTGATGAGCTCATACGTCTCGCCCAGTAGCGGGTTGAAGGGCTTGCCGGTCCGCTCCCACTGTGACGCCACAGCGGACACCGCAAATGCAGCAACACACTGCAACCACACAATGATACCGGATATGGACACACGCATGAATGGCGACTAAAAGTTTGTTTCTTTTGTCATACAGTACAACAACATTAAAAAATAAAATAAAAAAGGTGTGGCATCAAATCGGTTTGCGGGACTGCCATCTAACCATCCCACTCAGAGTTTTCCCCCGGATGAACGAGAGCGTTGCGTCACCTTCATCCGTTCGACCGAGTCGGCGGCGGCGTTGGCCCGGTGGATGAGGGAGGTGTGCTCCATATATTCGGTGATCCGCTGCAGGAAGCTCAGAGGTTCGTTTAATATCACCGGCATGGCGATCTTGGACAGCTCCTGAAGGGGTGACAAAGATGTTGGTGTACATCGTACGGCGGGATCATGCTTCTTGCCTTCCACGGGACTTGTTAAGTAGACAATTAATCCAGACTGACAAGGCCGATGAGTGTTGCAAAGCTTTTAGAACAACAACAAAATGTTATCGTTTTAATTGCTTGCATGTAGCCCAACGTGAAATTGAACAACCGATTTTTTCTTTTTTTTCTGCGATCAAGACTTTCCGTCTCAGTTTTATTATTCAGCGGCGGTGTTACGCCGGCACCATTTATTTGCAGTCTGGACGCAGATTACAAATAAGGGAGTCCCCACAAGTGTTCAATAACATGAGAAAATGTCGAGAAATTTGTTGCTGGTTAAATATAGCCACAAAATTGTTTTTGTGTAATTCTTCATCATTTGTGTATTTGATATTGTCTCCTTAATACTAAAACAGTAAAAAAAAAAAATAAGTGAACAGAAGATCAATATAAACCAAAGAAATAAATAAATAAAAAAAATCAGTTTTCTTTGTCCTCACCATGCCGATGCATTTTTTCAAGATGCTCCAGATGCTGACGTCGTTTCGTGAGAACATCGGAGCCGGTAGAGATGTTCTATGGAAAAGCATTTCAAGAGGGAGAAACAATTTTGCATCAGTTGTAGAGCACAAACACAGCCAAAGATTTCGATATTCTACACTGGCTCCGTGACGAGTGCATTTCATCGTTCCTTTGTTCAGAATGGATGAAATGCGTTTGACTTTTCTCGTAATGAGACAAAATAATCACAAGAGCACATTTTAAAGCACCGCCGACGGTCGTGACGCGACTCATTAGGACACTTTGACTTCGGATTAAAGTCGAGAGCATTTTTAAAAGCGCCACGCAAGATAATACAGCTGAGGCAATGTCACCTGACACCTGGAAGCTAATGAGCCGCTCCCGCTCGTATTTGAGACGTGCACGACCGCGTGGGTGAATGTCGTGCGACACTTTAAACATTTGAAAATACTCATCTTTGGAGAGTATAAATTTGATGACCGGCAAAAACTGCGCATGTGCAAAACGAGGCGGCTGTGTGTCGTCTGTGGTTGCACGAGGCGGTTTGATTTATTGAATTATTTGTGCAGCGGGCAGATGGTGTCTCCCATTATTTCTGTTAAATAAACAAGACAGAACGAGGCGGACTGAGCTTTCCGTCGGAGCAGTGATGCAAGACGGAGCCACTTTTTGGCCCACTTTTGATTTCCTCTCCCGTCTCTGCCCCAAATATATTACATTTGTATTTGTTAAGGCGCCCGCTTTTTCATATCCAAATATGATTAGAATCGTTCCCCGGCTACACGTCCGCTTTTTCCACAATGAAATGATGATGAATGTTTTCGGCTAGAAAAAAAAAAAAAAAGATTAGTTGATAGTGATTTATTTTGTGATGCTTTTATCTATTTAATAAAAGAGTTTTTTTCTTGTTTTTTTTACCCCCGCAGCACCTATGCCAGAACTTGCTAAATTATTCAAGGATCACTTGTTGGATCAAGCCAAGCTGGAACGAGCCTCTACGGAAATGAAAGATTGTCCCCGGGTGAGTCGGATCAGGGGAGGAAAAGCAAAAGCAGGTTATTCTCTGTGGATGGGGTGCTCACGAAAACATCGGAACATACACCTTCACTCGGGCTACTCTTGTTATCGGACTTGCACGCTAAGATATCGCTTGAGGATTGGGAGCGCGCTCTTGCAAGCAAAAAAAATAAATAAAAATAAAACTAAACTAAAAACTCGAGAAGACATCTTTTGAGACGAAGCGGCATCACAACTGCCATCCGTCGGCATAAAAAACTGGAGCATGTCCCACCTGTGCTTCTTGGCGGCATTGTTCTGGTTGCCACGGTTACCCTCCCCTGCCATTCCGGCGGCTCCCGCGAGCGCGCTGGGATGGCGGCGGCTGCTGCTGAGAAGGGGGGCGTCTCTGCCCTCGTCCTCTTCGCAGGAGTAGCTGGCCACCGACAGGAAGCCGCTCACGGACAGCTCCGACTCGGACTCTGCGGGGGAGGGGGTCAGATGACGGCAGCCTCGTCACGTCGCCGTTCCACAAATAAGCAACTCCATTTGAACCGCCTCCCCCCCTCCCTCCCCCTCCCATCTGAGCGCCTTCACCAATGAGAAGCCATGGCGAGGCTTCACTTCCCGCGACAATGTTTGCTCGGCACTCTCCTTCCTAAAGCCGCTCATCGTGGCGGTATCGGAAGCTCATTGATTACAACTTTGCAATGCGTTGTGCGACTACATCATGACATGTTCGGCAGCTACACTCGGGCATAAAAAAAAAACATGATTGTGATTTTGCGAGGCAACAGATATGCCACGCGAGTGCGGAGTTTGGCGTTTCACGGGGTCACGGCGCGTGTGGTCAGTGCTCAGAGCGCGCCATGAATAATGCAGTCATCCCCAGAGGGAGACTTCTCGAGAACAAACACCTTGTCGGCGAGGGCGGGGCTGAGTAGACAGACTTCCATGTATATTCTAGCAAGTCTGTGCAAAAAAAAAAAAAAAAAAAAAATAGCAGCAAATTTAAAAAAAAAAAAAAAAAAAATAATTAATCAAGAAGCGAAACTTAATCGTCCGCGACATATGAAGGGTAACGTTGGAGCAAAGTTCAAAAGAATGGCCGAGTACAGTCACTCATTAACTCAAGAAGCAGCAAAGCATGTCAAGTTGTTCATGAAAAGAAAAAAAAAAAAAAAGAACCCTTCAAATGCGTCTCACTACAAAAATGAACCGATGCAAAAATCGAAATAAAAGGAAGGCTATTGGGACCAAATCAATTTCACAAGGCGAGAGAGGAAGTCAAATGGACCGTTTTCAGCGCCAAATGACTTTTTGTAACATGTCTCGCATACACACCAATAACTTCATTTGAGCGTTGTTGAGTTTGGCCGAGCTGACCTGACACGGCGTCGTAGAAATCATCTTCGGCGAGGGTGCCGAGGGAGGGCGACCTCCTGCTCTTGCTCAGCGACTGCTTGAGCTCGTGGTGCTCGGTGGCGATGGTCTGCAGCGCCTGCGTCAGAGCTCGGTTCTTCTCTTCTTCCTGCTCCAACTTCAGGCTCCACACCTGCACAAACGCAACACAACATTGCAAGACTGTAACAGCAGATTTTTTTTGGGGGGGGGACTAAAGCACTGATATACCAAAATGTTTTGTGGGGGGGGAATCAAAGTCAGTGCAGTGAGTGCAGGAATGATGTTCAATGCAATATTTCTGGTCAACATCAACTTTGTTCGACAAAAAAAATTACGAATTTGGATGCAAACTTTCATGTGTGGGTTTGCAAACGTTTAAAAAAAAAAAATAAAAATATATATATATATATATATATATATATATATATATATATATATATATATATATAATAAATGGAATATGACAAAATCAGTGGTGGAGGTTGCGCATTGTTGTGATAATCCTGCCACGAGATCCGACTTCCTCTGATCAGAACCAAACACCGCGAGGCCAGTGATCTGTCAGGCAGGATTGAGTGTCGCTTTCGTGTAACCGGAGCCACGCCACAGAGCGATGACGGACATCAGTGTTTCCGATCAACTTGGGCAGCTCGCCGGCACTCCTCATTACAGCCATAAAAGTTGTTTTCGGGGAGTGACAGACAATTATTTTGATAATCGATTAAATTGATGAATCAAATCAAAAAAATATATATATATATATTTAATTGGCGGTAATTGAATAAACAAAATAATTTTGACACAATTTCTGGTTTGGCATGTACTCTGAAAATATTGTTTTCTAAAGTAAAATATTTATAAAATTTTGATTAAATAAAAAGAAAATCAGTCCGCTTTCATGAAAGACTAGAGAAATCAGACAAGATTTATGGTTGAGACGCAGAAATTCCGAGCTTGGGGACAGTTTTAAAAAAAAAAAGATCTCAATGATTAGCAGAAATTATTAATTAATTTGACAACTAAAAATTCATAGTCAATAACGTAAATCTTTTGAAGATTGCAAACACACCAGCACTTTTAAATATGAGCATTGTTAAGTCAAGGCACGTGGACTTTGGTGTCTAAAAAAACAAAACATTAAGAGCGATTGTCTTTATTAGGGCTGATTAAAGTGAAGTCAACGTTTCCATTTCATCTTACTGAGAAGCGGTGATGAATAAAGCACCACAAAGAACGACCGACGTGTTTCGTTCTGTGATTTATATGTTTTGTGACTGAAGGAGAACGTGGCAAAAAATCCATTAAAGCCTCTTCCGTCAGCAGACACAAAAACAGCTCCTCCGCCGCCCCAATTAGCAATCAGAACAGCCCACCGGTATGAAAATGAAATATGACTGCCAGGCTAATTATCTAGCAGTAGATACCATTTCTAATGTACTTTCTCACAAAGATTTAGATTTTTTTTTTCCCCCGCTCTTTCAACACTCCTCTCATGGCGTTGCAAGAAATGTGCGGTCGCGCACGGTTCCAAATTCTTGGCTCAACATCGGTGCAGGAAATGAAGACTTTGTTGTGCAACAAGCCGTGCCAGCTCTTTCGCCCTCGCTGCGTCCTCTCCTGAGCACAAGCGCTTCTATTTTAAGCGCCGTTGATGCCGTGCGCCATCGCCGTGCCGATGGGAGAACTGGGAGGGATGCTCGTCCTTGGCAAACACCCCTGAAAGGGAGAGCTGAGAGCGCTTCTCAAATGCGTTGATGGCGAAAAACCTCAAAGGGCAAATCCGTGATGGCTCCAAAACTTTGTGTGAGCATCTACATGCATGCACACGATAAAAAAAAAAAAGCCCAAGAGTAAATAACGGAGCGCTTTATGGAGGTCAGGCTTGTGATCAATCTGATCACCCGGCGGTTTTGAAGAACGATTTCTATCTGAATCGCGGAAAGAATTGAAAGATTTGCTGCATGTGTCGTGCCTTTGTAACGATAGTCACCGCGACAGATGAGCGTATTGCCGTCTGATCACCAGGCGGCTTCATGCAACAACACTAAAGCGCAAATTTTAGGGCAATCGCATCTCGATTTTTGAGGTGGTTTGGCATGGAGGCACCCGGCAGGAACCAACAATGATAATCGCTCAAAAATTGAACATTCAATTGCTTTTTTTACAACGCTAATTTGCTCTTCTTTTTTGGCAGTGTCGAGTCTGCTGCCTCTTACAGGTCAGTCTTGGTACTACAACAGACATCTGGTTTGGGGGTGGAGACTGAACTAGCTTGAGATATTTTGTATGTTGTGTTGATTATTGTTAGCACGTATGGGGTCTAAATTAATTCATTTTCTTTATTTAAATCAGTTAGGATGTTAAAAAATAAATAAAAATCGGTAAAGTCATAGCCTGACATTTTGGCTAATTCAATACTTTCAATATTGCAGGAATAGTTTAGCGAAGACCCTTTTTGCTTCCCTGCACACAAAGCAAAAAGAATCTTGGATAGGTTGCACAAGAACTAAATCAGAGATTCCCAGGCACGCTGCACAATCTTGCGACTGCTTTACATAGAAAATTCACCTTGGTCGAGTTTTCCAGCTGCTGCCCAAGTGGGTCAGACTGCGCGTACGCTGCTTAGGGGGCAACATCACGTTTACTGCGAAACCCTCGGCAGAATTAGGCGAGCTTCTCCATGAGATGCCAAGATATTGGAGCGAAACAACGGCAGCACACGGCTGCAGGACGTTACGTGGGCTAATGGGGATGGTGGCCTTAGTGTTAATGCCATATAATACAGCCAATCTCAGCACTGGTGAAAATATAATCCACTTAGCATATAAAGTAGCAGCAGCAGCTTAGCACAGAAAAAAGTGAGGTCCTTTTTACACAATGCAGCTGATCGTGATTAATTTAGCATGCATTGTGATATTTTTTTTCCCCCCTCACTTTATGCTCTGTAAAATTTGATAACAGGGTCAGTTCATCCCTCCGACAAGAGAGCAGCTGTTGGCAATTCATGCAATGATGATGAGCACAGGCAAAGCACGTGTTGTCCTTGTGTAAGCATTGGAAGTTTAGTCAGAATTTGGCAATTTGTCTTGACATTACAACAAAACTAAAAAAATAAATAAAAAGATTTACGTGATCTAATCTGCACCGAAATGTGCTTCTCCGTGTTGTGCTAAATCTATCAAACGCTAATTTCGAATTAAAAACGGGAGACGGGCAATGTGGCGGTCATTAGCACGCTCATTTTCACACTCTGAATTAAGTAAATTAAGCCCGTGGAAAGAAAAAGCTCATCTTAAAGTTTTGCGCCAATTAAAATCAAGCCAACATGCATTCACGCCCAACAAAAAAGGTCTTCGGTGAAAAAGACAATCTACAATCTTCTACCTGGACGAGAAAGTCCTCCTCGTGCTTCCTCTGACTTCGCTTTTCCACCTGAAAGCACGGTGTGTGTTCTCAGCACGCTGGCCCAGAACTGAACTGGCGCACACGCACGCGCGCACACAAACCTCAGCTTCCTCGCTCGCCGACCCCCTCGAGTATATATGTGAATGTGCGCTGATCTGCAAAGCTGATGCAAGCCTAAGCATAAAAGGGGATCTTTTACCAGCGATTAGCACACTGACCAAACGCGACAAGCACCTGCGACAAGTGCCTGCAGCCACTTCAACCTTTATAAGTACAAGAAGGAGGTCACGCTTGTGAGTAGGGGCTCGCTCAAGGATCTATTTTTCAAATCACGGAAGCTAACGTGAGCTCAAACGGCGACAGCACAATGACAATCATGACGAATTGGAGGATTTATCACCATGTCTGATCAATGGCATCAAAGAGAAGATTATTGGATGTTTGTAAAAGATTCTGCTTAATTGATTATACAGTAATTTTTTTTTTTTTTTGCCTCCCCATCTGCTCGGAAAACATTGTATACAATCCCAAATGTTCAACCTGTTCGATATTTACGATGGCAGATCGTTGTGTGTGGTCAACATTCAGTGAAAAGCTGAAGATCATGCTATTGACGGCCAATTGGTTAAGTGGAGCGTCGTTCACCACTCAAAAATGACGAGGACTGCAAAACTTTGTTCTTTGCATTTCCTGACAATCAAGATGCAGTGTGGCAGCATGCTGCCTCCAACAGGTCAGTCTGGGTACTACCACAGATGTCTGGTCTGATCAGTTGTCAGTGAAAATGCGGTCGAGTGTGTGTGGGGGTGTGCGTGTGTGTGTGTTCCGATCATCTCGAGTGCAAGGCTGGTAGGAAAACATGCCGTTTGTTTCCCTGGTCACGTGTGGGGCTTCTCACTTTTTAAAAATGTGTTAAAATGTTTTAGAAAAAAAAAGTGATGAAAATATGAAGCTACCTCCTCTTGTTTGGACAACAGCTGAAGACAGAGCTGGAGAGCAGCACAAGTTTCACCGGAGAGCTCACTGGTCTCTTTGGCTTTCAGGAGAAGCGGTGCAGCCAGTTCTGAAAAATAAATAAATAAATAAAATTTAAAGAATTAATTAAAAAGATAATTAAAAAAAAATACAATATATATATATATATATATATATATATAAATATAGCTTTTTTTTAATTATTTTTTTAAAAAGCAATAACAAAAGTTCTCTGCCTTTCACAAAAAATATATAACGAATATGAGGTTTCAGGGAAAATGACTTTTTGTGCTCACCATAGTTCTCCTCATTCTTCACCATAGAAAGAAAAATGGACACCTCACTCTCCAGTTTCTGCTGGGACGCACTAGCTGCCTAACATGGACAAACCACACACACACACACACACACACAAACACACAGAGACACACACGTGACTGGCCATCATCAGCCGATTAGTTTTAATCTTACCAGCAGGGCTTGCGTTACGCTGCTCGCCGCAACGCTGCCGTCACCATCCGCGTCGTCTACGTGCTTGTGGCGGGGGCAGCGTTGAGTGCTGTAAGAGGAGTGCGCCTCAAAGGCATCCAACCACCTCTGAGGGGAGAACGAGCAGTGGCATTTCAACACACACCAAGCCTGCCATGACGTGGACAACACAAGAGAAGCGGTTCACTTTTCGCGAGGCCACAGAGTCCGTCTTGGAGGGGACTTTAAAACACAATGCCGAGTTGTCAGCCCACTTGAGCATGAAGAAGCAATGATCCCATGGCTTGACCTGGAATTACAAAAAGTAGATATCAGTCAGAAAAGTGGCAAGTACACGCGGGCAATTCATCAAGAAGATGGTCAAGGATGTATCGGAGCACACCGGGGTTGGTCCAATTTGGGAATTTGAATTGTAGTTAGTTTTTATTTCGTTTTGCGTTTTAGTTCATTTGAATTAATTTTAGTTTTTTTCACAACACTTGGTTTTAGTTTTTGTTTTTAAAAACAGTGCTTTACATGTGTGAAAGATTAAAAAAAAAAAAAAGAAGACCATAGGTATTGTGTAATAAAAATTCAATAAAAATAATATTTGAAAACATTTCGATAACACAGGGTACAGTTTACTGACAGACATTGAATTAAAATAAGTGCAGGGCATACAGCTTCTAAAGTTAGATGCAGGCAAGCGGCCAATTAAATTAACAAATTAAATAAAGCTAGGATGCCTCGCTTGCCAAGTTGGCAACGACTACTTTTGTGGTTTCAATTCATGTTGATAAGCATGTAACCCAGTTGTACAGTGTACTTTTTTTTTTTTTTAAATGCCGTATATTTTTTTCTTACATATGATCCAAAAACAGAATTTTTTTATCTAGCGTTACGTTTCAAGTTAAAAGTCAAGAGTGGATGAGCCATTCAACGCAAACTTGTCATTTGGAGGCTCTGCTGCTTGAAGACGTCACTTCTAGTTTGTTGGTTACCTTTATTTATTTATTTTTTTTTTTTTAAAGCAATTTTTGTTTTTGCCACGCACATAGGATGTAACCTTCTCTACATACCATGCAGTAAGCTTGCGCTAAAGATCTGCAGCCCTGTTTTCTTACACGAGCTCCCGACTCAGCCCTAGAAAGCGAAGGAGGGTGCATTAGTGGCACATCTTACCGACATTTTCAATCACGGTTGAGCGTCTGGAAAAAAAATTAAAAAATTAAAACAAGCAGTTTATCAGATGTTAAAAATGCAACAATTCGGGATGTGTGTGCCCTGAATTTGGCAAAATGTAAAATAAAAAAATTTAAAAAAAAAAAACAATCTTACTGTCTGGAGTACCAGGAAACGGTTCCATCCTCAATTACCACCCAGTGGAGACGCCACCCAATAAATCGTGAACTCTGTGGCAGAGAAAGACTACACGTAAGCGGCATAAAAAGATTTTTTTAAAAAGTCGGACTAAAAGATTCTCAAATTGTTTTTGTGAAAAATATTTAGATTGAGCACGATACACTTTTTAATCTCCACAGAAAAATCTTGGTTGGTCCATCCACTAAATATGGTGAGATGAAAGAAAGGACATTGCTTGTCCAAATGAGACACAGGAACACACTCTGACATCTGGGTACCTTCCAAAGAGGGCCTTCAATCTTCTGCAGTCGGCGGCTTGCTTCCTTTTTCTTTTTTTTTTTTTTTTGAGGGAAAAAAAAGAGGGGACAAATTTATCACACGAGCGAACGCACAAACAATGTTATTTCCATTACTTTACAACCCACTGAATCCTGCACGCATTTTTTTTTCCTGAACGAGGGAGCAGGTGTCTGCAACACAGGCTGAGCGAGAGTAACACCAAAAGCCACTATTCACTCTCTGTGCTCACCTCGTCCTGGAAGTCAGTCAGAATTTGCTTGAGCTCATGAGTGCGGACCAGGTCGGATGCCGTCTGCTCTGGAAGGCAGCGTGCATTCATTCAAAGGTGGGTGGGAGAGGGGGGGGGGGGGGTGAATGTCACTTTTGATCATCTACCTTGGTTGTTTCTGACAGTAGGGCAGGCGCCACTTTGAAGAAGTTTGATGATGCACTGCTTGTGCCCTCTGTAGGCAGCACAGTGTAAGGGCGTGTTGCCCACCGAATCCTTGCAGTGCACATCCACAGCATCTTTCCCACCAAGCTAAAAATAATAAAAAATAAAAAAAGTCAATCAATGTAGTGCATTTACCACGTACAGTATCACATTCACTGCACATTATATTCAGTATGTTCCATTTTAACAATGTCAATTGGCTCTACGCTGCCATCTGCTGGAGGAAAGTGGTAGCTTTGCCTTTGCTTTTTTTGAAAAATTCTTAACATGGAAAACCCCGATAGTTAAACGAATGGATTGCTTTGCACAACTGGAGAACAAAATGTGCAACTTAAGTGTTTTCCATTTTCAAAATTATTATTTTAGTTTTAGCAAAATGACAACAGTCCCATATTTCTGATAATTTGAGTGAGTGGACTTTCTATGTAATTTTCTATGTGTGACTATCCTAACATGCCAACATCATGACCATTAATTCAGCAAAATATGCTTTCGGCTGACAAAACTTTGACACTAACTATCTTGGACATAGCGGAGACATCCCCCTCTCTCGCAGCGTCCAGCAGTCTCTCCTCCCGCCGCCTCGCCTCTCTTCTCTCAGCGGCTGAAGTACACAAACAGAAAAGAAAAAGAGATTGGAGCGTCTGAACAAGAGCACCAGTGGAATAACTTTGGACGATCTAATCCAAATACTCTACAATGTCATCGCACCCTCGAGCATGGTTATGATTTCATCGTCCTCTGTGACGTCTTTCGGGATCTGCGCTGTTCCATTGATGACACTGGCAGAGGCATCATAACGCAGCAGCAACAGAACAATCTCCTGAGGGGGGGGATCAAGACCAAAGAGAGCACAGACGAACATTTCAAGTCCAGTGCGCGCAACCAAAATTGGTGACACGACGCGGGCAATTGCAGAAGACCTCAGCAAAGCTTCCAAAAGCTCCCTTTGCGTATTGAATGAGCACTAGGAGTTTACGTCAAGTTTTTTTTTTTTGGAAATCAGTTACATTTAAAGACACGTGATGCATGAAAAGACCACGGCATATTTTATGAAAGCTCAGTTAAGCGAGCAAAGAATCAACTCTGCTCGCTTGTTCATTGGCTCTCGATTGCAACACTTGCGTATTCTAAAAGCAGGAGCAGACTCAAGGGGATTCAAAAACATGCGATCGCACACGATATGACATAACTTGGCGAAAATGTGCTTTTTGCAGTCGACTTCTATGTAAAAAAGAAAATTTGAATATCTATAAAGCACAGTCAAAAACACAACAAAACTGCTAATAGGAAAGTAGTAATTGGTTGTTAACAGACTCCAGAGTCCGTGCATTTCATTTATCTTTTCAGTCAACAATTTAAATTTAAGCGCAATGACATTGAAATGCTTGAAGAATCGGTATTTGGGACATATTTGGGAGTGCGTCTATTACGTGCAAATTTGCGCCATACATTTGGTCCAAAACAGCCCATGACCAGCGAGGGTTGAGTGAGACTCTCTTCTTGTTCGGGATGCTATTGTGGTTTACCTTTCTTCCAGTGCTGGCCGCTTTGTGCAGGGGCGTGTCGCCCAAGTCGTCCTGCATGTTCACATCAGCACCGGCCTGCAATACATACCAAGTAGTTTAAGTCTTAAGCGATTGAAATGATGCTTTCGAAAATAGATGAAGTGGGCAAAAACAAAAAAGGAAAGAAAAAAAAAACTTGCGCTCACCCTGATGTTGCAGACATGTTAATGTGGGCATTTGTATTGTTATTGGTATTATTGCTGTCAAAAATGCTGAATAAAATCCATAATATTGTAATTGTTTTTGATATTGTAAGAGGTTGAAGTCAGTGGAGCTAATGACCGGCCATAGATTCCTCACATAAACCACGTTTAAGCTTTTTTTTTTTTTTTAAGCACAGCTATAAATCTCACTTTTAGTAGCTCATCCACGACGTCCCCGTTTCCATGGAAACACGCTAGGTGAAGGGGCGTCCATCCACAGGTGCCTTTTGACTTTGCTGTGAGGGGGGAAAAAAAGTTTTCAATACACTTCCATTGACACGTTTCATTTCATTTTCCTTACATCGACAGTTGACGTCGAGAGAAGTGATCCCGTCGATCCGCGACTTCAGAAGCCGCCGAACCTGAGAGAAAGTGCCGTCTTTTGCCGACTCAAGTAGCAGCTGCTCGCCCTCCATCAAATTCGTTGCCAAATGACCGCAAATGCGCAAAACCTCTCCTTCGAACAAAGCGCACTCGCTAAGGCGACAATATAGCACAAACCATGAAATTACGAAAAACCATAACGACGACAACAGGTCCAAATAATATATTCAAGTCTTACATTCGAGTTCGGTTGACGTTTTGTGCACCTTTAACGGCTAAGCGTGCCGGGAGGGACAAGTTTAGACAAACTGTCGCGGGCCAATCAGCTGACAGCTGGTGCAGCGGTCACGTGACCACGCGCCTGGCGCGCACGGACTACAAGGTCATAAAAAGGCGACTTGCGACTCACCCCAAAATACCAAGACCCCACGTTCGAGCTTAACTCAAATACAAACGTTTAAATGTCTTTAATAAAGTCATTATATCCGGAAATTGTATTTCTTCTTCTTTCATTTTTAATTTTGGTTTTAAGTCTGGTACTCGAGAGTCCCAATCAAGCCTGTTTCTGATGTTACCCTCCTCCAACACACCTGATTCAAATCATCAACTCATCAGCAAGCTTTTCAGAAGCCTGATAATGATCCTGACCATTTGTATCAGGTGTGTTGGCGGTAATCTACATCTCTCGAGGACCGGATTCTAGCATCCCTGATGTAGCTACTTATAATTTACTAAAATTGTGTTTTACCTCAACCAGCGTTTGCCAAGTTTGGTTTTGCGATAATATAAATTGAACAAGTTAAACATTTAAAATGGATGATCATGACCACTTTCTGAATAGATTGGTGATTAAAACTCACACCAAACACACTTTGCACCACAGGATAATGGCAGGATATTCTTTAAGAGACATCCGACAACGAGATGGTCAAATTGGCCCTCTTATAATGTATTCCTTCCACAAAGGTGTTATTGAAGATATGTTCTTTCTAATGTTTGCACACACCAGGTCATAGAGGGTGCACCCTGCTGTGTAAAAAAAAAAACACTTCACCGTCTCCTTTTAAATGTCAGCCAAAGAACACATGCGGTTATGGGTCTATTATCGCGACAATTTACACACACCTCAATAGAGAGATGGAAAAACGGACTAATTCATTTTGAGACCATCTGATCAGATCCTAATTAATTTCACTTGCCTTTCATGTTAATATGTTGAGAGTATACTTAACTTTTTGGCGTCTATATCCGTCAATGGCAGTGAATGAGTAAAAGAACGGTTGAGAAGTAACTCAATTGCGGAGGTTGATTGATGCGTGTCTGGCAAGGGGCAAAAAAGCGCTCTGTTCAAGTTGTGACTAATTAGTATGGCAATTATTGTAAGATGTCACACTTCTTTAACAAAGGGGATGGACTGCCAGTGCTCCGACGCGTAATCCCTCACAAATGACAAGATAATGGAGCCAAAGTGAAGCCACCGCATCGAAAGGAACCAGGCGATAGAATCCCCTGCAGGGATATTTTAGGGACGAACAGTGAAAGAGAGAAAGAGAGAGAGCCAGTCGGACTGGGAGAGGCAAAGAGAGGAGGTATCAGAGGTTGGTATTCCCCCCGCAACTAGACACGGAGAAAATTATTAGACTGCTTGGGAATGTAAATGACCCTGGAGGAACGTGAAATGGGTCTGAAAGTCTGGAATCAATTTCTATGTTGTAAAATTGGACGACGATTCAATGACCAGACAATGATTATTTGAATCAGGTGTGTTGAAGGAGGGAGATCTCCAAAACGGGTTGGATAGGGTCTTTGGAGGACCGGACTTGGACACCCTTGATCGATATTGTGAACATAATAGCCCAGTTTGTTTCAATCGCTCAAAAGATGACAAATGCACCAAATATTTTGATACGTCAATCTCTGTGATAAATTTTGATGGTCCACCAAGTGTTGAGAAGTGTGTTGTGGTTCTACCGTGTCGATTGTCGTTTGTCACTGTCAAAACAAAGCCTGTTCAATCCGTTGCTATCAGGACTGAGGAATCTCAGGGAAACCTGTCCTTATAAGAAAATATTTTAATACTTTCTAGGCCGATGTTCTAAAGCAGGGGTGGGCAAACTTGATTGGCGGCCAACAATGGGTTCTAAAATTTGACAGAGGGGCCAGACCAGGAGTGTTTTGGTAACCTCACCTCATCGGAGAAATTTTTTTTATTTAATTTTAAATGAAAATGAACAAAAGCATTACAAAAATATATATATGACTTTGGCACACCACAGTATTTAGAAAATAAAACATGAACAAGGGGTATTCATTTCATTTTTTTCAAGTTCGGCGGGCCGGATTAAATAGTTTAACGGGCCGCATGTGGCCCCCGGGCCGTAGTTTGCCCACGCCTGTTCTAAAGGTAAATAGGCTTAAATGGATGCTGTTATCCTCAACATGCTTCTATTATCCTGAGTAGAGAAAAGGAACAATGGATTAAATTCTATTTGTGAAGAGAGAGGAGTTTAAATTCAATAACACAACATCACCCCCCCCCCCCAAAAAAATAGTGAAGCTACAGGGTGAATCACATGAATAATTGTTGAGAAAAATATAACAGAATTGTGTGTACACAGACTGAGCTCCTGAATAGCAATTGGGATAAAAGAGCGCTGTGATTCATATTGGGAACCAAATGTTCCTTTGGCATCTATCTTCTCTTATCGAATGTTTGCAATCAATAGTCCCCTTTGTTTCCGTGAAGCATCGCTCGTCGGCGTTATGAAATGAGGGTGGAGTGTGGTGATTCATGGATTAATGAAAAATTTAACAAACTCGCGTCATGAGCAGCGCACACCCACAGCACATCCAAAGTGGACTAAATGCCAGCAGCGGGTAACAAAAAAAAAAACAAGATTGTTGCACTGCCAAGTCATCCGAGTTCACTTTGGCTCGGGCGTCACCGCATTAGCATGGGAACTGTGACCAATCATATGGCTCCAAACAAGAGATGAGATTATTCGTGTCTGATTTTATCTTTTTCTATTAAGATGCAGGGTGAGGTAAGATTGACATTTTTCGGATTGTTTCATTCATCTGGTTGAAAAAAAAAATTCTTCCCCGAAATATGCTCCAGATTAATTGAATTTGAGTATTTTTTTTTTCAAATTTTTCCAGTCACTTGTTTCTATATTTCTCCCCTTTCTCTCTAGGAAACACATAATGATGATTTATCAGAGTTTTGTGGCAAATTTTTGAGGGTTTTAAAAAAATAAATAAATAAATGAAGATTTGCGGGGGTGGGGTGTTAAATGAATCGGAGGAACAATCAAAGTGCTGTCCATGTTCTAAAATGGTGTGACTGTAAGTCAAGAAATAACAACTGTGAGTTGTTTCACATGTTTAAGTTTTTGTTTTGCGGACCCCCGTGAGATAGCCTTGGCCACCCCATCCCCAAGAAAAAGTATAGCGCCGCCACTGGCCACGACATGACTGCTTCGTGGATTCTCGTCTCCCATACATAAAAAATAACCGGCACGCTACTTTGACATGTAATATCAACGTGAACCCTCTCAACATTCCCAAAATGTCAAGATGCTTCAAAAGGCGAACAAGCAAATGTAAACCATGTCGGGTGCTTCACACGTGAGCATTTAGGTTGTCACTTAATTGTAGCAGTTATTTCCGATGGCAAGGGCGGGGGCGGCTAAGCATGCTATTATACCACGCTATCGTCTCTCGAGCGTTAAAATAATGGAATGCCACAGCAGGCTTGGTGTAATCGACAACACTCCAGACGGACCCGCTGGGCTTTGTTTCAGAGAGTCCTCCAAATTCAAATGAGTCACTTCAGGTCTTTCCAAATCCAGCTGCAGCGCTCGGTTTCCTCGTTTTGTCTATTTTTAAACTCAACACGTGTGGAACATGCAACATTCAGTCGAGTCACACACACACACACACACACGCAGGCTTACGACAGGCCTGTGAGTAAATGACAAATCGACCCAAGTGCGTGCTCACTACGTCGTATTTACATGTTCCGTGTCAATTCATAACGTCGTGAGGACGGCTGGCACATTTTCCAAAAGCGAATGTGCAACATTATTTCCCAGCAAGGCAAAGTCGCTGCCACGTGCCTGCTTATTTGTTGCTTTTCTAAATGAGTGTTTTTTGTCATTGAGAGCTTTTGACCTGAATATTGAATACGGTAGTATTTTAGGCTTTATATTCGCTGCCATTAACCTGATAGGAGACCTTTTTTTGGGGTTCCTGTTTGTACACGTAACGTACCATTTTATCCTCTGAGGGCGATAGTAAATAGAGGAAAAAAATCATTACATTAAACATATGCATTGCTGACTTATTTGCTCTCAATTGCATTTTTTAATGCTTGTTGTGACTCAAATCTGCAAATAATAAGCTACGATTTAATATGAAAAATATTTGTCCCCTCGTATCACGGTACCTAGCCCCCCACCCCCTCCCCCACGTGTCACAATGTGAGCAACTCTGTGAGATGTTGCCGGCGTGTCCAATTTGGCCGAAAATAACAGTAATTCTTGCTGGGCTCCTTCAGCAGCTTGCAGTGCAATCTGTGCTGTGTTTTTCATTCCTTTCGGACCTCAGCTGGAGGACCGGCGGCATAGAGTCAGAATGCAAATAAGGCAGACAAAGCATCCTGCAGAAGAAAATACAAATCGGGGGAGGGGGGGGGGGCTTGTGGGATGCAGTGAGCACTTTACAAAAATAATATAAAATATATTTTTTTTAAACCATACCCATTTATGGCGGGAATAATATTGGACTAATCAACAATTGTTTTGGACTCCAGCGTGATCCTGTACTCAAGTCATGCGAAATATGGTTCTTATGTGTGAGTGTGCGGAGAACAGAATCACTATTCAATTGTGTGTGCCATCTGGGAATTCAATATAAAGTCGTTGTGATTTTTTTTCATCGGTGAAAAAAAAGCACAACACAATGGGTGCATCATCGCGGTGATTCACAGCAAGGAAATTGCAAGTCCCTATCTCTGTGTCCAAAACCATCTAATAATCTGGTTTGCTCTTGTGAAATCTCTGCTCGCGGAGGCAGATGTACGACTAATTCACTCTGGTGAGATCTGTAATTAACTCACGTTTCCATGGCGTTGCACGAGAGCCATCGTCGTGTGGTCTGCTGATCACGGAAAATTAGCCTAATCATTCATATAAAGGTTAATGTGGGACCCCCAAAAAAAGTAAGCCATTATTTCCCCGCAACCTGGATAATGGCACTTAAGGTGCTGCGTCACATGGCTAAATATTATAAATTAAGTATGCCTATCATGTCAGGAGTGCAGCGGGTCTTCATGCACTGTGCTCAAGTCAAGGATTTTAGTTTGGCTAACAGTATAGCCCTATAGATTATGTAATAACATATAATTGATACACATACATATAGAGTAAGGAAGGAAGAAAGATGTAGGTAGGAGGGAAGGATAGAAAAAAAAAGAAGGAAAAGTAGATTTCATTGAAGGAAGGATCTTGTCAAGACTAACATTTTGGAAGTTGTAGGCAGGGTACACCCTGATTGTCAGACAATCAACGGGCACACATGGACGAACAACCATTGACACTCACACTCACACCGAAGGACAATTTAGAGAGTTCAATCAACCTACCATGTATGTTAGTAGAATGTGGGAGGAAACCAGAGTACCCGGAGAAAACCCACGCAGGCAAACTTCACACAGGAAGGCCGGAATCAAAATCTGCACCTCTGAGCTGTGAAGCCATCGTGCCAACCAGTCGGCCACGGTGCTGCCGATTAAAAAAATAACAATAATTATAATAATGTACGTTGATGCGATGGAATGAATGAATCTAGTTTTTTTTAATTCACCAATAAATGAACGACATGCCATGTAATGAAATTTATTTGGACGGTGTCACGTAACTTGAATGTGAATTAAAAGATTGATTGTATTTCTCATGCATTCAGAAAAAGCAGCTCAATACAAGATGGATTTAGCACGAGGGTGCCGACACAAATTTCTGTCCAAAAATATTCGGGTAAAATTGCCTTAACGTGAATAAATCAGACAAGGATAATCGGCATAACATGATCGAGGAATTTCATTTAAACAACCGCGATTGTATCGAAAACTTTGCATGCGTGTTTCAAATAATCGGCCAATTACGTCACGTTAATTTGTTGACGCTCCCTGGCTAAGATCACCGGGTGGCGCGAGAGCAACCGCTGTGAGATGAGTAACCGTCCTCTGGCTGCGGCGTCGGTCGAGGTCGTCGCCCACCCTTGGCTGTACTCGACGTGAATATCGACGCACACTAAATTAAAAGTCCTGCTCCAAATAACTTTGACGCATTGTTGCGCTTCAGTTGAGGATGCGCGGCTGTCGGACGGCAGTGCACTTGTTGCCGCCTCGTCGTCAGCGCTGAGGACGAAAAGGAGCGAATGGAGGAGCGCGGCCAGTCCAATTCGACCGGGCGTCACTTGGATGGTGACCCGGCAAGAGTGCAAAGCACTTTGGCCTTTTCGGGACCGGTTTTGGTCATTCTCATGACGATGATGGTGACTTTGGTGGTCGTGACAGTTTTGGGCAACGCGCTGGTCATGTTTGCGTTTAAAGTGGACAAGAGTCTGAGGAGGCAATGTAATTACTACTTTCTTAATCTGGCAATATCGGATTTTCTTGTAGGTAAGTGAACCTTAATTAAGTCTTTTGTTTCTTTCTCTCTTCTTTTTTTGTGTTTTTGGATATTTTGATTTTATTTAACCCATACTTTTCGGGTCAAAATTAGACCCGTTTTGGCATTTCACAATAATACTAATCAAAATGTCATTCTTTCTTTAAATTGGATAGATTTAAATAAAGTGACTCAAGATACACTAAAATAAAAATAGTTTTTAAATGTCATTATTTTTTTGTAAAAGTGTACTGAACAAAAGCTCTGCTGGGTCAAATTTGACACCTTTCTACTCAAAAGGATTTTAAATTTCCAAGTGTGTTAAAGGAAGGGACCTGAGAAGCATCACATTTGCAGAGGTCCCCACAGAAACATGCACATGTTAGGTCTTTGAAAGGTCACGGGCGTATCTCGAAACAGTTGGAATCAACATAATCCCAGAATCATGATGATCAGGGGCATGCGGGCATCCATCTTCATTCACGGAAAATGTTTGAGGCATGTATGGCACATGATAATTGATGAACGCCTAGGTCAAAATTGACAATGAAGTTTGTATGTATGCTTGCAAATTTGGAGCGTCCAAAACAAATTTCCTGCCGGTATTATTAAGTTTATCCCATCCTCTCCTATACAGGAGCGTTCTGCATCCCGGTGTACATCCCTTACATCCTCACCGGCCGGTGGACACTTGGCAGGGGACTGTGCAAGCTGTGGCTGGTCATGGACTACCTGCTGTGTTCCGCGTCCGTCTTCAGCATCGTTCTCATCAGCTACGACCGCTTCCTGTCCGTCACCAGAGCGGTGAGTTGATGTTCCCCTTTTCTATAGTCCTCGCTGTCGTCACATCGGCGACGTCTGTGGGAACATGAAATGACGAGAGCCCTGGAGGTCAAAGCACTTTACATTTACATGAAAAAGGAGCAAAAAAAAAAAAAACGACACATAATTTTTAGGACGCATAACCCTTAAAAATGAAATCAAATCACTAAAACTTGACTGAAGATTAACTCCTATGTCGTTCCTAAATCGCTCTGCCTAGCTCACAAATCATCAAATAGTTCCCTTACTTTTTTTTTTTTTACTTTGTAAGAGATTTAATACGTTAATGTTCTTTCAAAACTCACACAAATTGGAATGTTTAGTTTGAGGTTTCGCTGCAGAAGCCCAACTGCGTACAATCTATGGCTTCATTCCGGACTGGTCAGCGTGCCAGGTTAGTGGGGGTGGGGGGGGGCAGTGACACCAGCACCACCTCATTTTCCCAAATGGTCCCATCTGCACAGGTTAATCGTGGCCGACCCAACTTGGTCCTTTGCCACTTTGCTCAGTGACAAAAAAAAAAATAAAAAAAATAAAAAAATAAATTGGCTTTAAACAAGAGAGAGACCACAGAGATTATTGCTCTCCACCCACAATTTTGAGTCTCCGTCCCCAACTTGTGTAGTACCAAGACTGACCTGCGAGAGGCACCATGGTGCCACCGGGCAGCCCGATTGCTGAAAGATGCACAGAAGAAGAAAGAATACTTGTAGAAAGAAATAGAAGTAGCTAGGCTAACTATTGGCTTATCAGAGAAGCTTATAGGTAGGAATTTAATGACGAATCAAATATCAATTTAAACGGCTTAAAATATGCATAAATGTAAAAAAAATTAAATAATCAATATGGACATTTTTATCACAAAAGGATCAATGTATTGTACGTTTATTTATTTTTATGTTTAGTTCCGGCACGAACAAAACATTAATAAGACGAAAACATAGCTGAACAGTCAAAATGGTTCGTTTATTTTAAATTTGTTTGTAAAATTGCAAAAAGTTGGTGTTTGTAACAAGGACAAAATGCAGATGTTAAAATAAAAACAGATTATAATTATAAAATTAGTTATTCATTTTGAAAAAAAAAACTGAATCAAAATTGGGAACTGAAAATGGGATCGAAAACGTGCTTGACTGAATCATTACATTCGTACTAATAGATGAGCCTTATCTGAGAACTACATTGCAGTTTACTATTTAAAGCCACACAACACAAATATGAACATTGATCATTTTAAAGAATATAAAGTGGATGGAGAATGTAATCTTGAAGCCGAACCATTAAAAAAGCGATCCTTAGCGCCCTCTACTGGCAAAAGAAACATCCACAGAAAAGCCACCCCGTTGTATTCACCGCATGCTTCAGAATCTAGCAAAGAAATTAGTGGCTTATCCTTGGGAAAATACGGTACTCGCTTGAAGCAAGTAATGACTTGGCTGGACTTCAAGTTTTAGTGTAGCACGATTTTGGTGAATTTCAACAAGACGCAGGCAGACAGATTCTGCGCTCTACTCGTATGTGAGGGGCTTGTCATATATAATTCATAAATATGACAACAAAATGCATGAGACGAACCAATTGACAGCAGTGATGTGTGACGGCTCGGGGCAGCTTCACATCAACCGCGAGGGGAGCTCTGCTTGCAGTTCCTTCGAAAAGTAATTTTGCGCACTTCGATCTTTTGCATGAACTCCAGCGAGCCTATTTGTGCTTCTGGAGCCACTTTCATTGGCCAGGAAGTAATTTGGCTCAGTTAGACTTTTCGGTAGGGACAAAAAATTATTTAAATCCTCAAATTCAGTCCGTTTTCTCTGCATTTGTGTCTCCTACTTTCACCCAAAGCCGCCACACTCCCACCGAAAAACTTCAGATTTTTTTGATCCCCGTGTGATACGAAGAGACCGAATCTCCACGTCCACGTGTTGCTCAGCCCAAATGGGGCGAGGCCTGGCGTCGTAGACAAAGGCAGCGTTCTCTTTCCTTTCACGAGCTAACACTTTACATCAGAGCGATGAATACAAATAACACCACAAAGAGAGAAAGCGGGATCGGGGAGGGGGGGGCTCTTCTTTAATTAGCCAGCTTTGATCATTGAGGTCCTCCTCTTCCTCACGCAGCCATCGTCCTCTCAACGTGGAGAGATCAATCGCGCCAGAAGCAGGCCACTAGCCGGCCAAACAGCATTCTCTTAAAAGCCTGCCTCTGTGAACGCTGATGGACGAAAGGTCGTCAGCAGTGACATGACAAAGTGTTTCTTTGAAAGGAAATGCCAATTAGATGCAAATTCCGTATTTTAAGGTTGGGCGAGAGGTGAGCACTGGGAAATTTTCACTACAAGCAACAGATGATTACTGGCATGATTGGTTCAGTTTGTGAAAGGAAGAATCACCCCAAGCCGAGACACAATAAAAAAAAAAAAAAACAACAACACAATTTGCACAGTGTTGGAACAACCTTAAAATATAAATTATTGATGGCAACAATGATAGCGCAAAATATTTTGTTGAATTGCTCCATTTAAAATGTTATCAAAAAGTTTGTTGCCTTGAAATGTCGAGTTCACCCAACTTCATTTATTTTACGGCGTAATGAGGACGGAAAGTAGCGGAAATGAAAGGATTAGGGCTGAACAATTAATGTTTTTTTTAAATTGAACACTTTATAGTGGAATGCAATTTTCAAACCACAAAGGCGACAATTGGTGAAAAAAAAAAAACAGCTTCATTTTGGTCAATTGTAAGCTTAATTGTTATTTTTTTATGTTGACGTCACGTTTGTTAGAATTTAATTTAGTATGTTTTATTTGATCATAGTGAACGTTTAAAAGACTGCAAATAGTAAATTAATCATCCGATTTTTGCCTTCGTTTGCCACAAGGTGAGTTACCGGGCCCGACAAAGCACGTCTCATCCCGCCATCATCAAGATGACTGTCGTGTGGGTGCTGGCCTTTCTCCTGTATAGCCCGGCCATCATATTCTGGGAGTTGGCGGTGGGCCGCAGCCGGGTGCCGACCGAAGAGTGCTTCGCCGAATTCTATCACTCGTGGTACTTCTTGCTGTGCGCCTCCATGCTGGAGTTCTTCTCCCCTTTCATCTCGGTGGCGTTCTTCAACCTCAGCATTTATCTGAACATACGCCGGCGCAGGCTCCGCTGCAGGGAGGCCCGGCTCAACCTTCAGCTAAACGAAGCCGCGTCGACGCAAGGGGAAGCGAACTCCTTTCCCCACACCTGGGGGGCGGGAGGGAAGCGGGCCGTGAGAGGCTCCATCCACTCGGCGCCCTCGTCGCCCAATTTGGGCAAACTGGATCCGTCGAGCAGCAGGGCGGCCCAGCCGAACCGTCTGTCCAGAGATAAGAAAATTGCTAAGTCGCTGGCCATCATTGTGTGCGTGTTTGCCATCTGCTGGGCACCGTACACCCTACTGATGATCATCCGTGCCGCCTGCAGAGGGCGATGCATCCCGCATCACTGGTATGAGGTCACCTTCTGGCTCCTGTGGCTCAACTCTGCCATTAACCCTTTCCTCTACCCGCTGTGTCACAGCAGCTTCCGTCGGGCCTTCGCTAAGATTCTGTGCCCAAAGCGGCAAAGCTCGACTCGCCCTTTAGCCGTCCTTCGAGCCGGCCAGTGACCCCGGTTGACTGGTAAAACTGTGACTCCAAACGTAACGCATCGAATCAGCATTGTGTTCTTGCGTGTGTGTGTGTGTGTGTGTGTGTAAAAGCTCATTCACTGTGAGGATGATGTGCCGCCTTGCACATAATTTATGTTTTGTTATACACTAAATGTCTGAAATGTTTACAGTCACTAGGCCAGGTGCCACGAGAGGGAAGAACTATAAAAAAGAAAAAGAGAAGCTGTAGAATTTATTTCACCTTCTATGAACTGCTTATTGTGTCTTGCAAAACTTCAGCTTGAATTTTACATTCTAAATGAATTTGCATAAAGGATAAATGTTGCTACCGCCGTGATGTTGCCATTAAATCGAGCTTTATGGAAAATCCATCTATGATGCCATCGTGCTCGTAAAAAAGCATTACCCCCCCCCCCTCTTGCTTTTGCCATTATCGCTTTTATAAAAGGACTATATGACAATAGAACAATGGCATATCATAAATATCCTTAGACTATGAAACAGAAATGTTCTCCTGCAAAACAAAAACACATTTGCAAGTTGGACTGCATCCTCACTTGTATTCTACTAAATGTTTACATTTTGCATTTATACGAAAATAAGTCATGAAGAGACACCAAGAGAGCAAAAAATAATAATAATAATAATGTTTACAACAATTATGACTATTGTACCACTTAACAGTTGAGACGGGTGCGTTTGTTTCTTATCGCCACTAGATGTCACTATTTATCTTTGCAGCTTTTCACGTGTGGCGGACTTGGCTGCTTCAAAGCCTCGTTGACCCAAATTGCTCTCTGACTGACTGCACTGAGTGTGTTTGAATGAAACACTTAAAATGCAAAGTAATAAAAGTATTTGCAACAACTTCTTGAGTGATTTTAGCATCAGGCGCACAATGTCACCGAATTATCACAGTTTAAAGGAGCCATATTATGTTACTACAATAGTCTTTGAATGTCATCAGGCTTTGTTTTGTGAAATACTTAAAAACATAAAATATATTGCAATTACATCCCGTATTTCATCTAATTGTGTCCGTTCTCTCTAATAGATTTCATGTCCTCCTCACCCAATATTTGATTCAATTTAAAAAGGGGAGTAACTGGCTGGAATGAATGATCTCAGTTCGCAGATGTTATTGTTCACACAAGAACATGAAACAGATCATGGTAGAGTCAACGCGAACTCCCTTGCTGACCAAAACGGATAACAAATCAAGAGCCAGACTGACACGTTAAAGGGACACTTCAGTGACATTAATATTGGCACAGATGTAAAAGGTTTGCATGTAAAAATGACATCAGTACTAAAACCCACCCAATTACAAGACTTTGTAGTGATTTAAGCTTTTGGACGTCGACGTAAGATATGAAAGTACAATCATTTCCAATGGCGAGTTTGTAATCGGTCCGTTTAATGACTCCGACTGAAACATGGAGAGAGCAGAAGGGGGCGTGGCCATATTCCACTTTAATAGTAGGCGTTTTTCAAGTCGTCACTTATTTCCTCATTTCTCTTCTCTGAAATTGTATTAATTTACTCCAAGTGAAATCGAGCTGTAATGCCTTGAACAATTTGCCGTTTTCCCCAAGTTATTTTCCGTACGTATGAACGGCAACACATTTTAACCGTACCTTCTGCCACTTAGAGAATGAGCATTTTAATTGTTCTGGCATAGACAGATGAGCAAATACAAATAATTTTGTCGTAAATAAATACTGTAATCTGACGCATTTAAGTGAAATTGGAAAATTGGACATTGCACTTTCATGGCGCACTAATGCTCAGTGGTTAGGAATCACTGCTTCATTCTGTTCTTTGAACCACAATGAGTGCATTTTACCTACTTCCTCCCAACGTGCAGACTGAATTATTGTATTCAGCTTGATAGATTCCAGGAGTTTTGTCCAGATGTAGACTCACTGGAGCGGTAATTACGCCATCATGTTTAGATAGCGGGGGTTACATTTTGCAGGTGCCAACGTCCCACGGGGGACTCCCATTGTTCAAATTGTCACATCCGGGCCCCTGGTCAGGTGCTGGGAGGACAGGCACAGCTGCAGGGACCAGGCCTCTGCACCCACCTACTCTGTCAGGCATGTGAGAGGACCGACCCACCCTTATGACCAAATGGGGGCGGGGCTAGTGGGGCGTTCAGGCCCCATTTCCTTAGGGTTGACAACGCTGCGTTTATCAGCAGAATTGAGAGCCGGGGGTTCATTGGTGAGGGTAAGGACACTTGCACTGTGTGCAGTTATACCAGCAGGAGAGCCACTATTGATTTTGATGATAGATTGAAATGTCACGGCATGTGTGCCATAGCGCTAGGATACGAGCTGAGGTTGCGCTGGGAAATGGTCGAAGGGATTACATTGGAGTGCTGTGAAAAACATGGATGAAAGGTGTTGATTTGGTAAACAAGTCTGCACGCTTACGTTTCTACTGCCCCCCCACCCACCCTAGAACGCAGCCCTAATTAACAGTCACTGGTTTTATTGGTGGGGGGGGGGGAGGGCTTGGATGTCTATATCTAAGAGCTGTGGCCCCTAATGGAGAGCACCTGTGCCCTTTAAGTTTATAGAGCTGCATTAGAAGAGAAGCAGCCGGTGATCACAGGGAAAGGGGGGGGGGGCTGTGAGACAACCCCTTGAGAATATCTAAACTCCTTTGTTAGAATGACCTAATGCTGAAATCATCCCTTGTCAAATCTTATAAACAGCGCGGCCTTCAAAGCAGACCTAAAATAAAACTAGAGGGGGGGGGGGGGGGGGGTATATGAGCGAGCCCACTGTGTTGTTCAGCACGACGCGACGTACTCCGCACACAACGAGGCCATGACTGCTATGTTGTGGTATTTGGCACGAAAGCAAAAAGAGCGAAACACTCCGACTGCAGGTCAGAGCAGGAGCACTTTTGAGGCCGCAGCCTCACTTAAGGTACCGTCCTGTTCCCTTTCTCTTAATGCAAAGCGCCTTTCATATTTCATGAGTGCTCAAAAATATATTTCCCGATTCTCGCCGCTTTTTCTCCTGCAGTGCATTTCCTGACTAGAGATTAAATAATTCCATCAGAATCCTCTTAGGATGGGTTACCAGCACTTGGCAATTAAACAATTACATTTAATCAGCATGGGGCGACGCTTCAAGTCACCCTCATTTCAGACGTTGATTAAAAGCAATTCTTCAGTGGTTATTGCTGTCGACGCCGGCAACTCGGCTCAGGTTTTCTGCCGTCTGTGCGGCGGGGTCAAGCCGGATAGCAATATGGCAGGTTCAGTGGTTGCCGGAGGAGGGGGGGCGGGGGGACGTTACTGCCTCTTGTGGGTAATGCGGTAATGACGGACCTTCTATTGTCGCTTAAGTCGGAGCTAGTTAGATTACTTGGAGGCCTTTTGACCCTGCAGTAGAAGAGACTGCGAGAACAATAGAATGGAGAGGAGCATTTAGTGACAGTACGCTTG
Source organism: Idiotropiscis lumnitzeri (assembly GCF_059441095.1). Taxonomy (NCBI): domain Eukaryota; kingdom Metazoa; phylum Chordata; class Actinopteri; order Syngnathiformes; family Syngnathidae; genus Idiotropiscis; species Idiotropiscis lumnitzeri. The sequence goes on from NC_142402.1 coordinate 18,896,673, forward strand.
TGGGAGTCCAGATTCGATGTGAAGGGAATGTGTGTGAGCGCAATTGCGTTTATGGAATATATATATATATATCCACTCATCTAAGTGCACGAGGCTTGAATTAAAAGCACTTGTGTGTTTGCCGTACATCATGTTTGAGCGCAAGGTGGCAAAGTGCTGGAGCCAACAAAGCTTTTCCCTCTGCACATGGAACCCAGGTGCGTCTCTTTTATAAGGCGCCCCACTAACTCTCCAAGCCTCTTCATCAGCTGGCACCCACCCTCAAAATGCCAGTCCTGGCCTCCAACATGGAACAGCTTTTGTGGAATGGATGCAAGGAGGAATAAAAAAAAAAAAAGTGTGAATCATCACAGGGTCACTCACTACACCTGCACATTCAAAAGAGATTCAGCCGTCGAGCTATCACATCTCATCACCCCTAAACCTGAATAACAAACAATACTTTGAAGAATTATTCATACACTGTACTGGAGTTCAATAAGGTTGTGGAGGCGTACCTAATGTTGTGAATGTGTATCTGGTCATGGGTTTCTGGCAGAAGCATTACAGACAATACAGATTTTACATGAAGCAGTCAAATATAGATAAAAGCTTTCACCAGAGCGGGAATACAGACTTTTTTTTTTGTTAGTGTGGCATCATCGCAACACTGTAGCGATCGTCTCCTCTAATGACATTCCCCTAGTACCTCCTTGCTTCTGCAAAAATCTCACGGGGGAAGTGCTACAAAAAGTGATAATTACATGAAATATACATAGAGAATAAAGGGGGCATGTTTACATAACCAGGCCCATAAATATCTGACTGAGAAGACATTGTTCCACGTCTCCTTTTAAGCGGATCTCCTTGGGACGCCATTTTAATGACATGATGGTTTAAAGAGATGCCTGCTCCGTCTCGTTCCATATTTAATTAACTTTTGCTTCTTTTTTTTCCCCTCTTTTTCTCTCTCTGACTCGCTGAGGAGAGCAAAAAAAAAAAAAAAAAGAGTAAAGAAAGCGCAAAGGAGACAAACACACGCGCGAGATAACGGGGAGACAATAACAAATAGCTGGGAGAACAGAGCAGGAGGCTGGGGGAACATGAGCAGAGACCTTGTCATGCTTTTGTGAGCTGTTTACAATACAAGAGATGCAAAAGGGGGGTGCACGGAGGGAGACATGGTTGGGTGAACAGGGGCGGCTGAGGGTAAAGGATGAAAAAAGATGGCGGGGATGAATGGGAAGCTCGGAATTAAAAAGGAGAAGGGTACGACTGAGGCAGTCGAAGCGAGAGTTGGAGTGCAGGGAAAGCTGGGATGGGACGCCACAAATAGACAAACAAGGGGCGTGCATGAAGCGAAACCTCAAGTTGTCCAAAAACAATGCGAGACCCGAGTTACCTCACTGAACTTTCATTCAATGGGCCAGTTCGCGACCAAGACGCTTCAGCTGGCTGCCCGCGTGGCTAAACGCGCCGCAGATTCGCTGCTGAGTCAGCAATCATCGCCTCCATGGTGGCGAATAAGATAGACTTTTGTTTTGACCAAGTATCGTTGTCGTAAGGGCGTGATGAGTAGTAATTAACACAAAACGGAGAAGTCATGCTAATTGCTAAGCTAACCTTAGATCAGGGGTGGGCAAACTTTTTGATTGGCGGGCCACAATGGGTTCTAAGATTTGACAGAGAGGCCGGACCAGGAGCAGATGGATGGAGATGGAGGTAACCTCACTTCATTGAAGGAAAAAAAATACATATAATTTGAAATAAAAGTGAACAAAAGCATTACAACAATATATATGTCTTTGAAAAACCCCCCACAATTTTTAGAAAATAAAACATTAACAAGTTTTATTCAGTTAATTTTTTTTCAAGTTCGGCGGGCCGGATTAAAACATTTAATGGGCCGCATGTGGCCCCCGGGCCGTAGTTTGCCCACACCTGCCTTAGATATACATTTAATCGTGAAACACCGGAATAAGGTCCTTGGGTGATTGATTACACGATTCCTTGTCGTTTGGCTGGAACCGCATTAAAGCGGAGCGTATCCAACTTGCAACAGCTAAATAGCGGGCAATTTAAGAAATAAAATATTCAAAATACCAAAATATCATAGTTCATCAGCACAAAGACTGCAAGAAGATGGTGCCGAAGCAATACTTTTATTTCTTTGGGCTGAGCACTAAACAGTGAATAGGTCAATTTTTCACCTGATAATGTAGGGGAGGTTCCGCAATTCGAGCCGGGAAAAATTATGAATCTGTTATTTTTACGACAAAAATGATATCTCGTGGTGCCAATGACTGACAATTTAATTCGATGTGTCCCGTAAATAAACACAAGCTCATCCTCATCAACACTCACGCTGATTCGTTAACACTTCTGAAAGTGATGCATATTCACACACGCACACGCCTTTAACTAACACAGACATATTTGAGCAAGCATCCAATGAAACAATTTTGTAGATCTCACCATGACCTCCTCTCAGGCAGATGATTACATTTTCCATTTCTAGCCGGATACAGGAAGAGATTTTGCATTATTGATACTTACCTCCCCCTTGTTAAGATCCTTGTCCTCGCATCATCACAGCAGAGTTGCACCAAGTTTTTTTTTTTTTTACCCTCAGCTGGTTTATATTTCATTGTTTGGTGTTACAGTACATGAATTTTTAAATATTCTGCACGCACTCACTCCTACCAGGGGTTAACACCAACAAAATTCCATGGATTGACTGCTTTTTTTGTATAGATATAAAATAATTAAAAAAAACAATTAAAATAGCTTCATGTACTGACAACTGCGACCCCTAGCTTGTGAATAATTTTCAGGTAAAAACTTATTAGCACCAAAACAATACTTTGCACGGGACTTATTTGAAGCAATGCGAATACAGGATGTAATATACATGGCACAATTCCTTAAATTAAATCAATTACATTAAGACATGTTGTTAAAATAGTACTCACTGTCACTTGAAGATTCACAGGACACAGCTAAATAAGAGACGATGAATGTTGAAACTTAAAACAGTATTGAGATTCATACAACTGTTTAATGCTGTCTGTGAGAAAACAACTCACCCAGACCTGTCATGTAAAACTGGCTTGACTTCACTAGTGCTAGCTTGCGGCTAATTAGCCAACAACAAAACTCGACTTCAACAAGTGAGAGTGCTTCGCTCGAGTGGAACGTCCGAATCTGCATAATCATAAACAAATTACAAATAAATAATTAAAACAAATTCTTTAAAGACCAAATGACGTTTTGAAAGGATTTCTTTACTACCATCGCTACTTTTCACAGCGCATCTGAAGTCCCGCCTCCTTCACGATTTGATAGGCTACAATCACGCAGTAACTTGAGATTGATTTGCCGATTGAGAAGATTGGCAGCTGTCGATCCAATGAACACACAGGACGTTCAAAGTCAGCATTGAGCATGGGAAAAAAACGTGACTCATTTCATGATTTATTTATTCATTTTCTACCACACAGATAAAATATCTATCTATCTATTTATGAGCAATGTATAGACACAAGCAAAATAGAAGCCTATCCATAAAGTTACCTTGGATACACAAGCAACAACAATAAACCCTCGAGCGAATCCTAAGGTCGTGGCGTCCATTTTGCTGACACAGTTCGGCGGCGAAAAGATGGCTCCGTGGATGTGGAGTGCCGTTGTGAGAGATTGGGTTACCCCGCAGACACTCCCAGTGGATCAGCCGGCCAAATGGATCTGGATCTCACGCTCGGGCGCCCATATTGAATGCCATAAGAGGTCTCCGAGGTCTCCTTCAGTAGGAGGAATGTGCAGCCTAACAATGTGGAGTTTGCACCCAGCTCCATTTTTACACCAAAGCGGAGTGACAGCATCGTGTATTTGCACAACTTAAGTATTGGCTCAGTTACTCAACTGCAGATGTGGGTGACTATCTATTAATAAGAAGATGTCTATGGGGAGAAGCGGGTGGGATTTTACAATTTGTGTCGAGTGAAAGTGCAGTTTTACAACAAAATAAAAAGGACTATTCAGTAGAACCATGGAAATAAACAGACGCAATCATGCGCACAATCTACTAGAAGACATCATTAAAGACACCCTCTCCACATAAGATCATCTTAAATGGTGCACAAGGAACTTGTAGACAACTCACACACACTTTTGAAATGAGCCGAGACTGCATATGTGATTCAGTGCTGCTGTTTTGGTTAGCAACAGACTTCCTGAAGGGTGTTAAAAAATATATTGCAGCACAGTGTGTACAATTCCAATCATTCTGAGACTGTGTTCATGTGTTGGTGCTGCTGTTTTGGTTAGCTTTATGGGTGTTTTGTGCGTGAACATGGTTGCAATAATTGGTGATGTTTTTATTTTTATTTTTATTTCTGATTGGATAAGTGAGGCATCTATTTGAGGAAGGCGTTTACTAACTGGAGTCTTTCCTTCAGTATCTTTTTATATCTTCTTCACACTTTTACACGTTTTACATCACTTGCTGATCAACTGATTTCAAATTCTTTCAATTGGTTGATTCAACCGACGGTACTTTTTTTTTGTTTTAACTCATTCACTACCAGACATTTAGAGCATTTTGACATTTAAAAGACCTGCAGGATATTAAGACCATTGATTATATACGTTATACACTAAATTACGAAATGAAAAAATACAGTCGCTCCTGATACCAGGGGAAATAAAAATCATCTCATCTCTAAAACTCGGCATCAATGGAATCTACTGGTGGTTGTGCATCGGTGAAGTTGTTTCTGAGTTTAACATGTACCGAGGAGTAGTAAAAAAAAAAAAAATGTAATTGATAAGTATACTTGTCAATATTAAGGATTTACAGCTCTCCTATTTGTGCCAGCCTCCGGGATTGTATCATCCTGCTCAAGTTTCGAGGGCCGCATTTCCTCGGTTGGACACCAAGTTTGTTGAAAATATATACATAAAAAAAAAAAATGCAATTCCACACATCCTGCACATTGCAGCTCCTCTGGAACATCTGCCTCAAAGAGTCCGGTTCCAACAAAAGGCAGGCTGGGCTCTTTGCCGGCGTTTGCACCACAACACCGCCGAGGTTTTAAGTTATCTCTGAACGAGCCATCCGTTCTGCTGCTTTCTGATGGAAGAATACTGGGGGGCTGTGTAATTATATCGCTTTAAACGAGCCCCCGAGAACGCTCCTGCCAAAGCGCCCACAAAGTCTCACACTTTGGCGCGCGTCAGAAAGGCAACTCTTGCACTTGTCGGCGCGTGTGTGCGTGTGTGTATGTGTGTGTCTGCTTAGGCTGGCATTAAGAGAGAGGCCACAGTGGTTCTGAAACGCCTCACAAGTGAATTTAATTAAATCATAAATATGAGCTGGAGGCCGCCACCCGATTTAATGTAATGGATGATATGGGCCAGTCCGTCTTTGGCAAAGCAAAGTTCTGGACCCGATCGAATGCCCTTGAAGCTTATTAAAAGTGTTTGGCACGCGGACACGCTAGCAAAGTTGTTAAATGGATGCAGTGGCTCGCTTTCAGTAAGGCGCTTCATCAACCTGGAGTCGACCATCTTTGATTTTGATTGAGGAGTGTTCTCTTAGGTTGAGTTGGAAATGACAACTTAGAAACGTAAATACGTGAAAATTTCAGATGAAGCAAAATGAAATTAGAAATTCCCCCCAAAAATATTAAATAAATGTATTATTAAATAAAATCTGAATTTATTCATTATAATGTAGGAGAATTCTCTCTCTCTCTCTCTCTCTCACACACAAATTAAAATTAATCGCAATCACAAAAAAAAAAAAATTCCAATTACATGTTTTTTTTCCACATTAAATGTTATTTCATTGTGCAGGCGCACCTATTGTACTGTGGCAGATGAGTGTGTGGTGATCATCATTTGTCACAGTAGCTTCAGAACCGACACGCTTTGAAAAACGAAAGCGAAAACTTGAATAAACGGTGTCGAAATATCACCGCAGATGATGATTCATCAGCGATGACGGACAGATGTTGTCTGTTTCATCCCATTCTGCAAATCCTTTTCTCGGGCCCCTGCAGTGCTGGCGGCTCCCTAAATAGACAGAACGCGAGGGTGTGTGTGTGTGGAATGGGACCGCACAGGGTGATGGGTAATGGAGTCATTAATAACGCGGACCTCCCTCAAGAAGCTCAGATGTTCGTTAGCCGGAGCCACAAGGGAGCCACGGCGAAATATAAAGCACTTTAATATCAGGAAAAAAAATGTGCTTTTTTTTCATGATTGCGTTCATGCTGTCATAGGTCTTGTCTGATAGGTTAATTGCAAGCACACACATTTATAGACTATGTACATGGAGAGCAACCTTGAGGGGCCCCAAACTGTCAAAAATAACGTTCAAATAGGAAACCATTTGTGTCCCTTTCACTAATGTATCCTATGGGACTAATTATTGGACTCTAGTGGAAGTATCTGCACCTTTTCAGAGCAAAACAAAAAACATCTATGTGTTCAAGGATTTTAGTGCCACATCTAATGAGAAGTAATACAAGAGCCGTATCAAACATTCTGCTTTTATGATATGATAATAATGCCTTTTTAAGGGGTGATTAATTTGCCAAAAATGTTTATTATTGTGGTTTCCACTGAGGTAGAACTTCCCTGTATCATACGGAGAGTTTTCATTTATTTAGTGATATGTGTGATTGCTATTTTATCCAACTTTTTATGGATTTTGCCGCTTAACTGATCTTCCACGACGCAATATTAATCAGAATGCCGTGTTTTGACTAGTGGGTGCGCATAGAACATATTGTTGCAAAGAATTTTGGAGGGTCGGCTTCCCCTTTAAGCGATGTAATCTAACACAATCACATAGCTAAATGATGTACAAAAAACTCAATCTAACTACACGTCGCATTAAAGTAGAGACACCTCTTTAGAGCTGCTGCATGAAACTAACGTTAAATCACCTCCAAACATCTACACTCCTGCATAGTAGCTCACAATCGATATTTACTCATATTAAAACTTGAGATAAAACACATCATACTCACCAGAGATTCTGATGCAGACAAAGCAGACCTCCTTACTTGTCTCCCCGCCTGTCTATGAAAGCTAGCTTTAGCGGCTCATACATACTGCTCCGAAAGTGCCGAAAAATTAATTTACCTGTTGAACCGAGCGAGCCAGCAGCTTTGTTGGTTGACTTAGCCTCAGAAATTCGTTTTTCTTGAAAAAGTAAAGTACACATTAAAAACGGACTTTTAATCATGTTCTCCCCCAAAACAATACTTGTTTAAAAAATGCCGACGTCACTAATGCTGCATTCAATGAAAACGGGAAGTTACACATTTCCTCCGGAGTGTCCCAGTTCTGTCCACCTTTTCAGGCAAACGTAAACTATAAAGTTTCACAGCTGATGTCGATGAATTGATTCACTGTGACATCAAATTGAATCCGGTCGGTGAAGTCGAGGCGCTCCGATTTCCCAACACAGACCTCCCATTTCAAAGGCACGTTTCCCGATCGGGAGGTCGTACTGCTCTGACTTGCCACCTTCCGCGAATGCAACACTTGTCAGCGAGCATACCTGGCATGGTGACGTCGAAATCGGATTGCTTAAAAATAAGAAAGAGACAATTTAAAGGTGTGTGTGTGGCCAAAGAAAGACATATTCTGAAGGTCTCGGGAAAATCACATTAAAATGGCAACACACAGAAGCTGAAATCTGATTGGACAAAAAAAAGTTTCTGTTTCAAACCATCGAAATCTGTGCAGCCAGGACACAGAATGAACTGTAGATAAAAATGTCAGTGTGTGTGTGTACATGTATATGTCAATGTTGCATATAACTATGAATAAAAAAACAAATAAAGACCAAAGCATTTTCCTCATACTTTTTAATATTTCCATCACATGTGCAACACAAAAAAATAGCTCTGCTGAAATATACAGAGCTCCATATTTGTACAATACTTTTGAGTAACATTGGCAATAACTGTCCTCTTGCTGCGGGGAGATTTAGCCGGAGATTTCCTGTAAACGCCGTACGAATGATTCTCGAGTCAAAATGTCAAAACATTAAAGTTTCATACAAAAGTGCATCTCAGGTTCAATGAATGCAAAACATTTAAACTGAATGTTTTTTTTGTTTTTTTTTTAACGTGTTGCCACGGCAGCTTCCAGCTGGAGCGGAGGGCAATGAAACACTGCAAAGAAGACAGAAAGGGCGAGGAACGACGTCGGCCACTCTCCAGGAGAGCCAGGAACTAAGTCGAGGACATCCCTAATACAGGATGCAATTAGATTTATTGTCATAATCACAGAATTTCAAATCATTTTTGCTCCCCGGTTGAACAAAACGTAGAGATAACAAAACATTCAAAAAAAAAAAAAAATCCAGTCATCTCCAGGCTTCAATGAGCAGTAAACATCAAGAGTAAAAATTTACAGGTTGAGTCAGCGGGCTGCAGACGTCCCCATGCTCTCGGAGCCACATGGGATTTTTTTTTTCCACACCTCTGTTCAGCAGCGGCAGCCCACAAGGACCGGGAGGACCTCCTCACCTTCCATAAATGTGAGCTGCCGTATTTGCATATGTCAGCATAATGTCCCGCTTTGCTTCTGAAGACGACGCCGTCTTCTCCTCATCCTCATGATTGACGCGGGATGCGCAGCGACACGCCGCCGAACTCTCTTTTCTCCTTTTTTAAGCCCAATTGAAGCTGATTGACTTTTTTTTCATTTTTGTTTTTTAACAGACAAACATGTTAAACTGTACATTGGCAAATACTGTATAAGATTGCAATATAGCTGTAGTTAAGCAACACATGAAGAAGTCTATGTACAAGTTTTGTTTTTTTTAAGTAAACATTGGGCAATGTCAATTTGTGGGCCCCCTGCTCACATGTCTTTATTTTTTTTCTTCCTCGCAGTGGCGTCGCTTCCTTGCCACGCAGCTGAATCCTTTAAGCGAGACAGCGAGCGGGACGGTGCACTGGCCGTAATTGGCGCTCGGGCTGTATTCTCCGCGTCACGTCCCCCGTTTGGTCGTCGGCGGCGCTCGTCTGAGCCGGGTTAGCTGCTGTGCTGAGTCAACGTGTGGTTCTGCAAGGACACACAAGGAAACACGCTTAATGGTCGCTGGCGTTTCTCTGCGCTATTAAACACGGGGAGCAGACATATCGACAGTCAGGCTGAATTTGAGCATTTTCCCTCCCTTGCGAGTCACTTTCCACTAGCCCGTTTATAGCGCTTGGCGTTTTAATTTAGCGTTAAGCAACTGTCGTTTGATGAAATTAACTGGTTTGCTTGAACATTTTGGATTTTTAAATATACCGCAATTAATTCTCTTTCGTTTCATGCGTTTTAGCGTAAACTTGGAGTGACTAATAAACAGGTTGAGGCAAACATGCGTTGCCCCTGGGGAACTGTGAACCAGTCTTCTTTTCAATTTCTCTAAGTGATATTATATGGTCGTTTCCATCTCTTGACGGCGAGAAAGTGGCAACAGTTAAGGATGGGCAACTGGCGAACCGCAACCACACTGAGTGGGGCCACACACTGAATAAAAAGAAATAAATATTTTTCTTTTTTAGATAAACACCAAAAATTATTCATAAAATTCAGACAAAAATTCTTATAGGTTTCCTATGATGAATTGGGAGGGGGGGAGAAAATGCTAAATACATAAATAAATAAAATCAATGAATATGCAAATCCATGGTTGTCAAACTGCGAATATGCAGGGTTTGAATGTACATTTTAAACATTAGTTGAAGTGAATTTACTAATTTTAAAAGCGAATTTTTAAGCGTTAAAAGCGTGTATGAGGAGTAAAACAAAGTATTTTAAAAAAATATCTCTTTAGCGGATTTGAACCTATCTGGGCCTGGAATGTAGACGGCATGTTAACGGGGATTGTTACCTTGCATTTCCTACTGAATAAATATTTTAAGAATATGAACAAATATATAGGACATCTTGAAAGTTTGGAAAAAGATGCGATTGGCGCTTTTGGCTTGAGGACCGATTTCAATTCAGCTCTTTTCATTTTCCATACAAAAACGACGGCCATTCATGAACCTCAACACAAACATGGTGCTTTTTTTTTTTTTGTCGACATGCCTGCAGGTAAACGCTGTGTTTTGATGATCTTGACATTTCAATATCGTCACCATCAGGCTTTCATTATCCCCATCCCAATTAACTTGCACCTGAGTCAGACGCGTGCGCTGGCGGATCGATACCCTCTGGATGCCGGGATTAAGCTTGCTAAAACCCGCTTCTGACACCAAAGCACAACACCTCTGACGGATAACCGCCCCCACCCAATGCTGAAAAATATTACATCCCAATCAAAGGCTGCGGCCATGGAAACAAATCCATAACGAGGCACTGGCACACCGGACGGAATACTGTCCTTGGAGTCTTGTTTATTTATCCTGGGCTGCCATCTAATCAATGTCTGCACTACACACACACACAAAAAAAAGTACAAAAAGGGACTATCAAAGTTAGCGGTGGCTTTTTTTTTTTTTATACATATGTAATGCTGCAATAGGTCGACTTTGTTTTTTGTTGTTGCATCCAACGTCATTAAGCTCCACTGCAGATCATTGTGGAGTGGTAGTAGTGGGGCAGCTGTGCCAGGTTCTTTAAAGGGAGCGTGGACCAGGGGGTGTGTAACTGGTGTCCCTGGTGGGCGGAATCCAGGTCATCTTTTGAAGTGACTGCTAATCCCTTTAATGCAAACTACATGCCCCACTTGCTGCGCTCACTTTAAAACACGGCCTCGGACTCATGGCGACTGGCACGGACTAAGACACACCTGTCACACACACACACACACACACACGACTCTCCATCAGTGCATTTGCACGAGTGTGCTCATCATTATTGTATATCAGTATTCGCACGCAGCAGGGACTTTATTAAGGTCGCCTGAGATAACAACGAATTTTGATTAACTGTTGTAATGTGCATTGCATCATCCTGAGAGATTTTTCAAATATTTTGGTTTCCTTATACGAGTCCTCCAATTTAAGAGCATGTTAAAATTAATTTTCTGAGTCAGCTAGAAAATCTAGGGCTACTATATTGAAATGTAACCTCATTACAAGTCGTCGTAGAAAAAACACTGACGTTTTATTACTATTGTAATTACACATACTACTTTTCCTGCTGATACATATTTTTTTACAAGTAGTAAATAAAATGGGAAATTGAAACATTTTTGGCATCCACCAAAATTGAGCATTCCAATCATTGGTGGGGTCGGATGGTGCCC